>NC_085875.1:44949769-44952269 GCF_034702125.1 Engraulis encrasicolus | reverse complement strand
GTGCGGGTTGTTTGAATGACAGTTGCGAGCAAATCCTATTTTCTCCCCCGCTCCTTTAAAGAGAGCGGCACCAAACCAGGCGAAGGCTTCGCTTAGCAACTGCCTCTTTAATCTCCGCTGCTGTTTCCTCAACGACCTCTGATTGTTTCCACACGCCTCCCTGTGATTGGCACGCTGTCTGCTTTTTTTCCCTTCCTCCCCTTCTCCCCCTCTCTTTTTCTTTTACGGCACTTCCAGGACGCGTCTCGACTGATCCAAGTAGACCAGGAAAAGAGTAAAAGAGAGATGCCTACAGGCAGGCAGGCAGGCGGGCAGGAAGGAAGTGTGACTGAAGGAACAGGCCAAGCTTTGTTCCCGAGATAAAGAGCCGCGCGGCGAGGTGGCTGTATGTCCTGCCGAGCGGCGAACACAGAAATCACAGATGGCACTGGAAGGGCCTCGCTGTCATCGCCGCGCTAATTTAACTCCACAAAGTGACTTTTGTGTCGCTACGCTCTGTGTTGTGTCTCGGTACACACAGGGTGTCCTATCACAGACCTGTACCCGATATCAACCTGGTTTAAAAAAAAATAAAAAAAAAATTGAAAGAACTGAAAACAGGACTGATAAAAAAATGTGCGTCCTTACCGTTTTTTTTCCCTCTATGCGAGCTGGCAGCATCAGCGGTGTTCAAACAGTAGCAGAAAAAAAAAAAAGTCTGGCGAGAAGAAACACAAAAAAAACAAAAGAGTTGCGTCAGCTCAGGATTCATCAGAGCTCCTCAAAGGGATGTGACAAGCCTTTTTCCCAATGTCAGCTTCTCAGAAAAGCCTCCTTTATTCTGGATGACGGAAGTCACATTCACTAACCTGCATTAAAGAATAGGGTGTCTGGCAGCCAGGCTAGAGAGCCATATGCCAGCTTTACAAGGGTATAATGTCATTAGCGAGATGATTGTTATTTTTTATCTCCCATAGTAATAATAATAATAATAATAATAATAATAATAATAATAATAATAATAATAATAATAATAATAATAATAATGATAAATACATAAAACAATACTTTATGTTTTTAATGAAAAACAGCCTCGGTCTACTATGTTAATTTCATTGAAAACACAAGATATTGTTGGAACAGCATTTAAAAGGGATTAAAGCATGTAGAGTTTTACAAACATGCAGTTTTTGTGCCACATTATTACCATAGCGATTGTACACACATTTTAGTAAACATGAGCTGTGCGTAATGTGCCAGATTGGATTCATGGAATATTATTCGCGCCTGCTAAAGAAGGCAGGGTGTTCTTTTTAGAGAATGCTGCTGCGTGATCTGCATCCCATCCTGCCATCTCTCTCTCTCTCTCTCTCTCTCTCTCTCTCTCTCTCTCTCTCTCTCTCTCTCTCTCTCTCTCTCTCTCTCTCTCTCCCTCTTGCGGCATGCCCTTGTCTCTCTGCTTGTGTATGTGCGGGAGGATGTAGCCACTCGGCCCCAGAAGAGTGAAGCACTCTCAGGCTGCGGAGCCCTTGTCCTCCCCCCAGACCCTGAGTGGCGGGCCGAGTGGAAGTGTGAAGAGCATGGGTGTGTGTGTGTGTGTGTGTGTGTGTGTGTGTGTGTGTGTGTGTGTGTGTGTGTGTGTGTGTGTGTTTGTGTGTATGCTGTTGTGTGTGTGTGTGTGTGTGTGTGTGTGTGTGTGTGTGTGTGTGTGTGTGTGTGTGTGTGTGTGTATGTGTGTGTGTGTGTGTGTATGTGTGTGTGTGTGTGTGTGTGTGTGTGTGTGTGTGTGTGTGTGTGTGTGTGTGTGTGTGTGTGTGTGTGTGTGTGTGTGCTGTTGTGAGTGTGTGTGTGTGTGTGTGTGTATGTGTGTTTTTTTGTGTTTGTGTGTGTGTGTGTGTAGAGAGAGAGAGAGAGAGAGAGAGAGAGAGAGAGAGAGAGAGAGAGATGGGGGGGTCGGGGAGGGGGGTGTGAGGGTGGCACGTCTGCACAGCAACAGTCCGTAGTCTGCAGCAGCGGCAGGAGCGGGCGAGCGAGCGAGAGAGAGCGCTCTGTTCCCCGCGTATTCAAATTACACAAGGTTAATTAAAACGCTGTGGCATGCGCTGGCTGCCCGGCCGTATCGGCCGTCCCCACTCCCCACGCCGGCATTTTTAATCAGCGCCCGCCGATAGCACGGCCCCGCACTCTGGAGGAGAACGAGGAGGAGGAGGAAAAAGAAGAAGAGGACGAGGAGGATGGATGGATGGAGGGATGAGAAATACAGAGGGAAGAGGAGGAGGATGAGGAGGAAGAAGAGGAGGAGGAGGATGGATGGAGGGATGAAAAGTATGGAGGGAAGAGGAGGAGGAGGATGAGGAGGATGAAGGACGGAAGGAAGAGGAGGATGGATGAGGAGGACGAAGAAGAGGTGGAGGATGGAGGGATGAGAAGTACGGAGGGAAGAGGAGGAGGATGAGGATGAGGAGGATGAGGGAGGAAGAGGATGCTGCCGGCCTGGGCTGCCACTGCGATCGGATGAAGG
>NC_085875.1:44942269-44944769 GCF_034702125.1 Engraulis encrasicolus | reverse complement strand
TTGTTATGTCTACTAGTAAAATTACTGTTACTAGTATGGTTCCCATAGATAAATTATACATTAAAGGTATTGTGTTTTGATTTTATTACCTGACACAAGTAATACAATGTCAGGAGATTCGTGTAACACAATGATTAAAAGACTAGAGACTAGAAAAGAAAGAGAGGGAAAAATCCTACACAGCTATACCGCCTCCCTGAGGAGTTACATAGGGAAGTTTATTGGTCTGAAATCTGAAACTGCTGCTTCACACACACACACACACACACACACACACACACACACACACACACACACACACACACACACACACACACACACACACACACACACACACACACACACACACACACACACACACACACACACACACACACACACATCCACACAAACTGTTCTCTAATAGAGAATATTGACTTTCACATCATGGCATTGGTACACTTAATTGTCACACTGTTATACCAATATAATGGTATCCACACCGACTATACAGTAGGCCTACTACAGTGCCTTCTGTAGCCATCAATACTGAAAGCACAACCCTACTACTGCAAAATCTTAAATCTTAGCAAGCTTATTTTGTTTGTATTTGTTGTAACAACTAAGAGATTCTGATCCAAAAAAAACAAATGACTTGCCCCATGGACAAATGACTTGCCCCATGTACAAATATCTTAAATCAAGTCTAGTATTAAAAACAAGTTCTAGTTGTAGTGTTGTTCAAAGGTAAAAGATGACTATGCTTTTACTTGAAACTAGAAAAATAAGCTTGCTAAGATTTCCTTTTTTGAAGTGCTAGCACAGGATGTGTACTCCCTGCTGTTAAATGAAATGAAAATAAATGAAAGGTCTAGCTGACTTTATTCTGACGGCAGCGCATAGCCTGAGGTAAATACAGTATGGAAAGAATTGACCGTGGAAAAAAAGGTTACAGTCTTAAACCTTAACGAGGGTCACAGGTGCTGGAGCAGCATACAGGCCCAGAGAGATGGAGGTGGAGACAGCGGTAGAGGTAGTGTGTCCGGATGGTCTGGAAACAACGCTTTAATAGAGAAAGTTTTGGCATATAGTTTTGGAGTCAAACAAAATGGCGCTTGTTTGAAATAGGAAATATTGGAATGGAAGGATGACATGTGCATATGGGATGGAATGAAATCGCAGAAATATTGAGGATGAAATATTGAGGGTATTGTTTTTTTTTGTTTTTAGAGGTGATGGAGACACTGCGGGGAAGGCCCTCTGTCTCTCCCTCTCTACCTGGCGTCAAAGGGCCTTGTCACCCTCTGTTTGGCCAAGGGAAAGTTTGTCATACTTCTGAAATAAAATATTAGATGTCATCATGGCTACTGTACCTAGCCTAGTTGCTGCAGATGTGTGGAGGTGGTGTAGAGCAGGCAGGAAAACCTTCAGCCTTCCCTTCCCCACTGTCTGGCCTTTTAGGACAATGTCCTCTTGAGTGAATGTTGGCCATACTTTTTTATATAAACAAAATGTGAGTTTGAAGAAGGTCATGGCTATTGCACTTCCTCAGACTCATCATAGCAACAGCATGCAGACTGCAGTCAGTCCTCTCCGTCTTCCCCTCACTCTCTGTTTGGCCTACTGAAAGTTAGTCATAATTTTAATATTAAATACAATTTGTTTTTTTATTTTATAAAATACTGGAAGTTGGTAGCGGCAAGCAAGCTATAGAGAGGGTGCAGTGCAGACATGCAACTCCTCTTTCCACCCTCCCTTCCTCCCTGTCTGGCCTTAAAGGACTGTGTCACTAGAGAAAAAGTTGTCCATGATTTTGAGATCAAACAAAATGTGATATTTTTTTGAGTAAAATATTGGACTCCAATATATGGTGTGGGGTCCTGAACATACAGTATGTGGCTCCCTACTGACTCAGTCCCACTTGACCCCCCCTATTACGACACGCCTGTGTGGAGGTGGTTCAGGGCAGACAGGCAAATCCTCAACCCTCAGTCTTCCCTTCCTCCCAGGGGTGCTCTGGGGGAGAAATAGGGCCCGGGCACTTGGGGCGTAATGGGGCCCTATCATAATTACTGGCGTAGAAATGACTCACCGGTGGGTCCCGCACCCTTGTGGGCCCCTAGTTTCAAAAATGGTCAGATGGCCAGTCCAGCCTCTCCTTCCACCCTGTCTGGCCTTGAAGAGCCGTGTCACTTGAGGCCTCCACTTGGCCGAGTGAAAGTGAAAGTAGGTGACTGTGATGTCAGATAGTAAACAGTGATGTGAGGTTGACCTCGCCTCCTTGACCCACTTCTCATGGCATTCCCTTTTAAGTAAACAGACACTCACGTGCACACACACACACACACACACACACACACACACACACACACACACACACACACACACACACACACACACACACACACACACACACACACACACACACACACACACACACACACACACACACACACACACAGACGGACAGACACGCATGTATGCTCATGCAAATACACACACACAAACACATTCTTATGCA
>NC_085875.1:44932269-44937269 GCF_034702125.1 Engraulis encrasicolus | reverse complement strand
ACTTGACTCGACTTGTACGCTATTGACTTGAGACTTGACTCGACTTGACAGTTTTAGCTTGCAATGACTTGCAATTGTGCTCCAAGTCAATGAATATATATATTTTTTTGCATTTTGTGTGTGAAAAAAAATGCATGAAAGAAAGAAAAAAATAAATGATTTACCTTCAACCATAGTCAAAAACCATGCTAAAATATATATATATATGATCAATTGTGGGTTGCATGGTCACCCAAACAAACATGAAAGCTTGTCTGCAGCCGTGCTGTAATGGTTAGGGAGTTGGGCTGGAGATCACAGAGTTGCAGGTTTGAATCCCACCCTTAAGCCCACCTCTTCCTACATCTCCATCCATGACTGAAGTGCCCTTGAGCAAGGCACCTAACCCCATATTGCTCAAAGGACTGTCACCAATATATGCGTTGGATAAAAGATAAAACTAATTTAATGAATAATTATAAACCGTGGTAAAACCATGGTTAGTTTTCAGAGTAAAACCATGGTTCAATTTATAGTTAAACCTAGTAAAACCAAAAACCAATGCCGAACCATGCTCAAAAAACTGAAATCATAGTATACCATGGTCGATTTTCGGGACATGACTGGCGAAGGGGGACATGCAAAGCAGTGTGGAGAGGTAACAGGGCCGGTTCTGGCTTATTTGGTGCCCTAGGCGAGTTTGAGTTCTGCATCATGCAATGACTGGTTTAATGAGAACATAACAATTCTCCACCCAGCAGAGCAGCACTGCTCTGTCAGCGCTTCCCTCTGTCTCTCGAGTGTGAGTCTCCAAATTCAAAATACATCACACGCTGTCACTCATCCCGCCCCCTTTCTCAGGACTGTCTGTTTATTGGTTCACAGACTTCCCAGAGACAGTTGAAAGCGATATTACTATTGGCTGAGGGGCGTTTTGCCGTGAGGAGCGCTTTCGCTGCACTTTGTTGATTGCGACTTCATAAAAAAAAACTCCATATCGCAAAATTACGCATCGGAGAGCGCCATTTCGGCGCTCCTTCTTCACATGGCGCTCTAGGCGACCGCCTAGCCGGCCTATGCTTAAAACCGGCCCTGAGAGGTAATGAATTTATGACCAAAGGTAATTGTCAATATTGCACATAGAATACAAGGTGACTTGTTAATGACTTGGAAAAAATAAGACTTGGACTTGGACTTGACTTGGCTTTGGCACGACTTGGACTTGGACTTGACTTGACTTGGCTTTGGCACGACTTGGACTTGGACTTGACTTGGTCAAATGTGTCGTAACTTGTGACTTGACTCGGACTTGATTGGAAGGACTTGAGACTTACTTGCGACTTGCAAATTAGTGACTTGGTCCCATCTCTGGTAGGAATAGTTAAAAAAGCAGCAAGTCAAGTCCACCAGTATGCGGTGATCCTTCTTGTTTCCTTTGGATGACTGCACTTCACCAGCACCTGGAACCTGGCTGTGCATAGATCTTTTCATTTTAGATATTTGAGTACCACATTCAAAATAGGCTTGGAAGATGAGGTGAAAAACTCCCATTCGCCAGTGTGCTAGCCTGACTTTTTTGTCCGTCCTCAAAATGTGATCCAATTATGTTGTTACAACATAATCAGTGACACTACTTGTTAAACCTATTATCGATTTACGGTTCCGATATCAAAGCAAAACATTAAGCGGGAAAAGGAATATTGAGCATTCTGCTCTTCACTTCACTCACCTTTCACTACGCTCACTTCACTCACTCCCCAAAGCCATGAGAGGAGAACTTGTCAGGACTAGCGTTTGACAGCCTCTCTAGCCCTCAAACTCCTCCTAACACGAGAGCAGTTCCCATTTCGAGCTCTCGCTGTTGATGGCACACTCCACTACACCAGACTGCTTTCGAGAGCTCCATGCTCTGTATGCTCCTCTCTCTCTCTCTCTCTCTCTCTCTCTCTCTCTCTATCTCTCTCTCTCTCTCTCTCTCTATGTGTTTTCTTTCACTTTCTTTTCTGTTCTTTTCTTTTTTCTCTTTTTTTTTCTCTTTTCGTTGTTGTGTGTGTATGTGTATGTTTTCTTTCCCTTTCTTTAATGTTCTTTTCTCTTTTCTTTTCTCTTTTTTTCGTTGTGGTGAGTGCACCGGCTGCTGAATGAGCCCGCGAGGTTGACAGACAGCCGCTCGGTTTTGAAGGAGGGCTTTGCCCAGAGCACGTGTCACTCTCTCCCACCGACGCCAGCGACTTGATCTGTCACCTCTGTCTAAATTGCCCCTGAGGGCTGAATCACAGGCACTCGCTGTAAACACCCCCACACATACACATGGAAATACACATACACATAGAAATACACACTACACATGCACATGCACATACACACATATGCACACACACATATACACATGCACATGCACATACACATACACATACACACACACATACACATACACACACACATACACATACACACATACACACATACACACATACACACATACACACACACATGCACATGCACAAGTCAGGCACATACAGTACACGAGTGATTCTCTAATTCGCCTACACTTTTAAGTCCGTGGATTTTATTTGGCAATTCCACTAACTATTAACTGCATCCAATGATGTTTTGGACATTAGAAAACATTTATCTTTCATATAATACAGAAAGTGTAGACATAGCATTATTTCCCTTAGCAAGAATGAATATTTAATACTGGTTTTGGGCGTTTTCATGCCGTCCTGTTTTCCAAATGTCAGATTCAGTCTTCATATTAGCATGTAAAGAAACTTGTTTTGCCCAAGACGATTGCAAATGAAGAGTTCAGATGCAAAACCCCCTAAGTGCCTTTTCAGAAAATAATCTTAATTCATTTTTATTTAATACAAAGCTATCAAAATTGCATATTTTTTATTTTATTTATGTAATATAACTATTTATATGTATTATCAAGTACATGAATGTAAACCAAACCAACAACGGGGTTCTCTAAAAATATAGAAGTGCAGGTCTTCAGAAATGGAGTTAGGGGGTTTTGCATCTGAACTCTTCAAATGTTGATTCACAGTAATCATCACAATATGACAAAACTGTCAGAAAGACCACTGTCCTTTCCATTATACATGAAATTTGCCATTTTGTGTGTGTCCACAAAAACTGTGTTAACCGTGTCACGGTCTGAAACCTCCTCCATAAATCAGTAATGGTTTGGTCTTAGGCCATACGAATAACATCACGTGATGTCATAACCTCTTTGGCAGGATACGGGAAGACTTTTTGGTAAATTTTGAGCTCCATCCTTCCATAATTTAATCCATTCTTTTTCATGTTCTCATAGCGGGAAAATTGCCTGTCAACTGTGTTATCAACATATTCATAAGAATCTGAGTTAGAAATCACATGTAGAAAAACACAGATAGTGCCTAAAGCATACAGATACATGAATTGATTAAGGTGTTGTGGTGGAACTTCTGAGGTCCTCAGTTAGCACAACACCATAAAAATGGCTGAAATGTCAACGGTGTTACCGTCAATGGTGTTACAATTAAGTATGACAGTCAGGGTTGCCAGATGAGGCTGATGATTTCCAGCCCAAAAAATGATCAAAATCCGCCCTAAAAACCCGCCCAATTCTATTGATTTATATGGCAGTGGGAAGGTTTTTCTGATAGATGCCATTTTTACCCGCACACGGCCATCCTAAGCAGCCCAATTGGGCGGGAACCAGCCCAATCTGGCAACACTGATGACAGTTGAGGAGGAGTATGTTTTTGCCAATTTATATCCATATTGACAGACAAACAAACAAAATAATTTGTGTTCTAGGGAGATGGGTTTGTCTGCTCTGTTTTTTTCTCCTAAAAAAATGCCGACTTGTTCCCCTGCACTGTTGACCGTAACACCGTTGAGTAACACCGTTGACTGTTTTGAAAGTGTTTTTGCGCTATTGATCCTTTATGTGTTGGAAAAATCCTATGAACATACACTAGGGATTATCTCTGGAGAAGGAAGTCTTGTGTAAGGAGGGTGACTATATTCAAATCAGACGTTACAGGGATTTATGATGAAAAATGTGTCAGTCTGTATCACAGTGACTCATAAAATCCTACTTATGAAGCTCAACAATCACATTTTCTATATCAGTTGCACAGATTAATGACAACATTACTGCTAAGGGACATAAGCACTTTCAAACATATATTGTTTCAACTCTGTAGTATTTTTATATATGTTTGAAATGACAGTATTTGTCCATAACACTGTTGACAAAATAATTAAGCAAATGTTCGCTTTCATTAGAGTATTTATCAAATGATTTAAGATTAAGCTTGGCAATTTGTTTGTTTGGAAACTTAAATATATACACTATGTAAACATCTAGGTCATTTAGTTGAAAAAAAAATACTGATAATTGACATTTTGCTTTTGCCAAAAGCGTAGGGGAATCGTAGAATCACTCACACATACACTTAGAAATACTGTGAAAACACCCACTCACAAACACTCACAGACACATACAGATACACACATACATATCTTACAGGCAAATACACACATCAGTGCACCTATGGTACACACGTTAAGTATACATACTGTACATCATACAGAAAGAAAAAAACCTCCCAAATCAGTACACCCACCCACACACAAGCACAGGCATACAGTACCGACGGACATGCACATACAGTACGTGAGTGCACCCACACACAAGCACACACACAGAAAGGAAAATACACACAAATAGTAAACTCTTATATGCGCACACATACACACTCGCTCTCAGGCTGCAGGCACACGCACGCATGCACGCACACACACACACACACACACACACACACACACACACACACACACACACACACACATACACACACACACACACACACACACACACTTTGAAGCAGCCTCAATCTGGGTTTTTTTTTGGTCTTGACAAACAATTGTGACTGTCAGGAACATGCCGCGTAGAACGTAAATTCAATCAACTGAAGCAGAATGACTGTTTACATTGGAGAAATGTGTTCAACATGCATCCA
>NC_085875.1:44922269-44924769 GCF_034702125.1 Engraulis encrasicolus | reverse complement strand
ATGTGAGAGGGTGGGTGTGGGAAAAAAGAGAGGGATACAAACAGAGAGGGACAGGAAGAGAGAGGGTGTGTGTGTGTGTGTGTGTGTGTGAGAGAGAGAGAGAGAGAGAGAGAGAGAGAGAGAGAGAGAGAGAGAGAGAGAGAGAGAGAGAGAGAGAGAGAGAGAGAGAGAGAGAGAGAGCAGCAGCAGCAGCAGCAGCAGCAGCAGCCTCTTCCCATCAGGAGGGGAGAACACACACCTAGAGGAAAGCGAGTGCCAGAGTCTTTTATTGTGGAGCTGGAGAGCCATGTAAAACTGCTGCCTTGTAAAGTTGAGGTGACATGAAGGCAGGGGAGCAGAGAGAGAGAGAGAGAGAGAGAGAGAGAGAGAGAGAGAGAGAGAGAGAGAGAGAGAGAGAGAGAGAGCATGTGGGGCTTGTATGTGTAGAAAGTGTGTGTGTGTGTGTGTGTGTGTGTGTGTGTGTGTGTGTGTGTGTGTGTGTGTGTGTGTGTGTGTGTGTGTATGTCTGTGTGTGTGTCTGTGTGTGTGTGTGTGTGTGTGTGTGTGTGTAAATTAAAGGAGATGGGAAGATGTGAGGGGGGCCCACAATCAATCCCAGCGAGCGCTTTACTTAAGGGCTTAAGAAAGCTTTTACCCTGTGTGTGTGTGTGCGTGTGTGTGTGTGGGTGTGTGCGCACACGTGTGTGTGTGGGGGGGTGTGTGTGTGTGTGTGTGTGTGTGTGTGTGTGTGTGTGTGTGTGTGTGTGTGTGCGTGTGCGTGCGTGTGTGTGTGTGTTCATGTGTATCTCATTGATTACGGTTTACATATCACTCTATGGCTATTTCGGGATGTAGGAGGTGTAAAGAAAAGAATAGTGTTTTCTTCTCTCTAATCAGATCTGATGTACTGAGTTGGCTGCTTTAATGTTGTTTGGTCTCGACTGGATAAATGGTTATTGTTTTGCTGCTCTATGTGGTGCTGTGTTGTACTGTTGCAATAGCAATAGGATTTGTATAGCCCATTATCATACATACACAACTGTCATTCAATGTGCTTCAGAGGAAAGAAAGAAAAGAGAGAAGTAAAGAAAAATATTCTCAACAGTATCAAAAGTATAAAAAGTATTATAGAGAGTAGATAACTAACCTTAATCGTAGGCCGATGAAAATTAAGCTCTTTCTTTTGTTTTGTTGTTTAATTTCTTTTTAAAACCTGACACTGTTGAGGCAGTTGTAATTTGAACAGGAAGGAACAGGAAGCTGATTCAAGCATCTTACAACATAATGGCTAAATGCCATTTCACCCTCTCTGTAATTGGGATAGTGTGTCTGGTTTGTTGCTGTGTGGTTGTGAGTAGTATTGTATTGTACTTTTCCATCGCACATAGACTTTTGTCACACTCTGATCTGTTCTTCTGTTTCATATTGTAACTCCATACAGCACTACTTTGTTTCTGTAGTGTCGCACTGTTGTGTATTTTTTTTACTCTCATGTGTTTGTTGTTACATTGTACTGAGTGTCAGAGTGGGGGTGTCTGGTGTTGTTTTGGGCTGATGTGTGCCTGAAATCACTGTTACTGTCGCTGTACTGTTATGGCTTTCTCTGGTTGAAGTGTTGCATGTACAAAATACATGGTAATTTGATGTGCTATTGCGTGCAATTGAGTAATGTGTTGCACTCCTGTCAGGGACGGATTATGACTCTATGGGCCCCTGGGCCAGACAACATGAAAGGGCCCTCTCCATGGATGTTGCTAGAAAGATTCAGGGTTTCAGGCCCGATGTTAAAGATCCTATGTTGTTGGGGCTTCGGGAGTATGTCCCCTTATAAAATTAGAAAGTCTTTAATTATTATTTTAATGAAATATGAAAAAGGAAATATAGAGGACTTGGCCTTCTGGTCCCCCTGGACTCTTGGGCCCCTGTGCCTGAGCCCGTTATGCCCTTGCAGTAGTCCATTCTTTGCTCTTGTATGTGTGTAGCTGCAGTGCGCCTCATTGGCATCAGCAGTGCTCTGATCAGCAGGCCCCACATCAACCTGCTGCCATTTTAATTAGCTGCTGCTACCGCTACCGCTGCTACTGCTGCTACTGCTGCTGCTGCTGCTACCGCTACCGCTGCTACCGCTGCTACTGCTGCTACTGCTGCTGCTGCTACTGCTGCTACTGCTGCTACTGCTGCTGCTGCTGCTACCGCTACCGCTGCTGCTACCGCTACCGCTACCGCTGCTACTGCTGCTACTGCTGCTACTGCTGCTACTGCTGCTACTGCTACCGCTACCGCTGCTACTGCTGCTACTGCTGCTACTGCTGCTACTGCTGCTGATGCTCCTGAAGAAGAGGACACTGCAACACTGTCCACAGCGCTCTGACAATGCTGGCACAACGTTCCGGTGATTACACATTACACTCCGGTAATACTTGTGTCATGGTCCCTGCAAAGATTTTTTTGGGGCGTTTCGCCTTTATTCTTGACAGGACAGTGAAGGACAGACAGGAAACGAGTGGGGGGAGAGAGGCGG
>NC_085875.1:44889769-44894769 GCF_034702125.1 Engraulis encrasicolus | reverse complement strand
ACACACACACTGACACGGGTTGCATGGACACAAGATGATGCACACATGCACACACACTGTGCTCACACAAAAAACACACACCGACACGAGCGCCTACCCAGTACCCGCATGGAACGACTGGGCCGCTCCGTTTGAAAAGAACAATGAGGGAAATACTCTGGGAATGACTTGCAAATGTTTCTTGCACAATAGCATGTGTGTCTGGAACCGCACCACAGCATTCTGTGTGGCTGTTTCGCAGCGTGGTAGGCCTTGCACACATTTTTTTTTCCTGGAATGTAGGCTACAGAGCGTATGGCAGCATCGGGGGTTGTGAAACACTCAAAGCAACAGGAAGGATTGCACAGGGGTCAGGGAATGAAAGCAGGTGCAGCTTGTTGCCAAAAAAGATGATTTTTTTCACAAGATTGAGGATCCCACCAACTGAGAATCAGATGATTGTACGTAATGGGCCCTCAAGACAGTTAAATCATCTTCATGACACGTGATGCCACCATTGTAGGAAGGAAAACTCTCTGATCCACGGAATGACACCTGTGTATATCTGTAGACCATCCATCTCCAGGACACACACTTCTGTAGATTATTTGGGAAACATTCTCTCTCATCCTCTACAGACAGTGACTTTAAAGGATAGGCTACATCACATCCTTGCACAGACTCACAGAATACTGTAATTTCCTGACTGTAAACAGTGTCTTTTTGTTTTTCTTTTTGCTTTGAACCCTTCAGTGATGTGATTAATGTATGGATTATTACGTATGACAGACACAAAGTGAAGAGGGCTTGCTCCGGAGCTATTGTTGTGTAAATATCCCAAGTTACAACCGGGATATCTCTGGCTATTACAGAGGTGCGACCTCAGTGTATATGTACAACAGACTTGTACGAAATTCTGAATTTAATGAATTGAAATTCACAGTAATGCCATGATATGAACACTGGGTGGTGGTGTTCTATGTACTCTCAATGGGTGGTGTAGAT
Organism: Engraulis encrasicolus; assembly: GCF_034702125.1. NCBI lineage: Eukaryota > Metazoa > Chordata > Actinopteri > Clupeiformes > Engraulidae > Engraulis > Engraulis encrasicolus. The sequence continues at coordinate 44,893,785 of NC_085875.1, read as the reverse complement.
TAAATTCAAAGAAATTCAAGGTAATGACACCACCTAGTGTTCGTATTATGGCATTACTTTGAATTTCAATTCATTCAATTCGGAATTTCGTACAAGGCTGATGTACAATTATTTTTTCCTTGTTAAATGTGTTGTTAGTGGCCAATTTTCAGGTGCACTTTATTGTGAATGTAATAATGTAAATATAGTACATTTTCAGGTGCACTTATAGTCCAGAAATGTGTTCTCGTAAGTACTTACAAGGCCAACTCAACTTTTCTCTCCCATGCATACTGCCACAGAGAATTGGATCAGGGGGATAGGGGAGACGATGGATGTTGGTGTCGCATTTTGGAGTCGTTTTTTTCTGAAAGCATGTGCTTACATGTGAAGTGAGTGTATGTGTGAGTAAAGGGAGAGGGGGGGGGGGTAAATGATGTGGAAATTGAATTCACCTTGAAGTGTCCTTCGCTGTCTGTCTCTCACCCACCCCCGCCACACACACACGCACACACACACACAAACACACATACACACACACATTTTTTGTATTACCGACTCTTTCTCTCCCTCTCTCTCTCTCTCTCTCTACCTCCCTCCCCTGGTTTCTTCTTCCTCTCCGTGCCATTCCCTTTCCTCCTCGTGGCTTTGAAAGCGGCGCGGCGGGGAAGTTCAAAGGGAAGCTTCTCTGCCGGCAAAGCTTGTGCACTGAATGAGGAAACGATGGGTGTGTGTGTGTGTCTGTGTGTGTGTGTGTGTGTGTGTGTGTGTGTGTGTGTGTGTGTGTGTGTGTGTGTGTGTGTGTGTGTGTGTGTGTGTGTGTGTGTGTGTGTGTGTGTGTGTGTGTGTGTGTGTGTGTGTGTCTCAGGGAGACAGAGGCCTATCGCCTCACAACTCTAATGCACACTTTGCTCATCAAAGCGGGCCGCCATGGCTTAGCGCCGACGCCGACTGTCCTTCCCCTCTTCCCAGTACACACCCCAATTAAAAACAGGCAGCCAAGGGCCCGCTTCAAGGAAGAAGCCCCCCCCTCACACAGACACAGACACAGACACACACACACACACACACGCACGCACACATACACACATACACACATACACGCACACACACACACACACACACACACACACACACACACACACACACACACACACACACACACACACACACACACACACACACACACACACACACACACACACACACACACACACACACACACTTAACATTCCCCACAGTGTGAAGATGCATGGGGGGCAAAAGAGAGAAGTGAGGGGGGTTTGACTTGGGTGCGGTTTGGGGACGGAGGCATACCAGATAGGGTGGGGTGGCGAGTTACAGTTTCTTTTTAGTTTTTAGGTTTTTTTTCGGGGAACCTATTTGACGTCCGTCGCACCACCCCCTTGACATCCACCCTTCAGTGAGTGGAGGGACGACAAAATGATTTGAAATAATCTAACATAATATAACATCCGTCGCTCGACAAACTACGAAAAAAAAGATCAATGCTTCTGAAATGGCCTTATATTGACTTGCTTATTTATTTTCCTTTCCTTTTCCCCTGATGAGGAAAGTCTTGGCTAAATGATTGTTGTTTTGGGGTGGGGTAGCGAGTGTGTGATTGATGCTTGCGCGTGCTGGCAGAAAATGCTAATAGCGCCCCCCACCCCCCCCAGGACGGGTACGGAGGCGGAAGAGGGTTTGGCAGATCGGCTCATTCGTCTTGGGCTGGCTGGGATCGAACTCTCTCTCTCCCTGCAGGACATTACTCCGCTGAATGCCATCTCTCATCATGCTTAAGTCAAAACAGTGAAGTGCGCCGTCAGTCTGTCTGGCCCAACTCCTTCGCCTTGCCTTCTCATCTCGTCTCGTCTTGGGGAGGAAGAGAAGGAGGAGGAGACGAGGAGGAAGATAAGGAAGATGGTGCCACTGCTTGCCCCGACTCGGGAGAGGAGGAGTAGGAGGAGGAGAAGATGTGGCTGTGAATGTGTATGTGGCTCTCGGATTTTTGTCCATACTTAAAGTGATATTGTCCCATTTTTGGAAATAAGTTTATTTTACACTTCCCCTTGAGTTAAATTGATAGACTTTTACCGTTCATCTGTACTTCCAACCGTTTTCTAGTTATGGCAGTGCACATTTTACCTCCAAGCTAACAGTTAACATTGAGTCCTATGAGACCAGTTAGCCGCAAGTTGGTCTCATAGGACTCAATGTTAACTGCTAGCATGGAGGTAAAATTTGCACTGCCATACCCAGACAACGGTTGAAAGTACAGGAGAACAGTAAGAGCCTATTATTTAACTCAAGGGGAGGTGTAAAATAAGCTTATTTCCAAAAATGGGACAGTATCACTTTAAGAGACTGATTTATGATCGTTTCGGTCACCAACTGGTCGCTCCAACTGGCCTCAGACCAGTGTCAGGTGTCTTCCGCCTTGACCGACATGGTCTGGAGAACTCGAAACGATAGATAAGCTTGTATAGATAGAGTACGCAGCTAGACGAGGATGGCAGTCTGGAGAGAAGCTAAGGGGGTGTGGTAAACATATCAAGGAAGCTCAGGGTTGTCAAACTCAAATTGACCAACTGCCAAAATCTGAATCTGGAGCGAAGCCTCGGGCCAGTCTCAATATTTATTTGAAAAAACGAACTAAAATGTTGCACACACTACACTTAATACTCATATTTATATTTCATAACTATAATTCTCAGATTCCCATCATACTTAAAATCTGCCTATCTGCCTGCGCATATTCTTTTGCATACGAGTGTGAGCTGTTTCACTGACTTGTGCCCTCTCATATTCCTATATGTTCCTCATATTTCAAATCTTAATACGCTATACATTTACGTTGTCTGTGGGCCAAATGTGGTACATATTTGAAATGATCACGGGTCAAATAAAATTACTCCGCGGGCCAGATTTGGCCCCCGGGCCTGAGAGTTTGACATCCTTTTCTCAAGCGGTCTGCCTTCCACACCTTTTCTTGTCAGCCAGTGAGAGGGAGGAAGAGAGAAAAAGAGGTTGAGGAGACATAAAGAAGCAGGAAAAAAGACAGGAAATAGAGCAACTGAAAAAAGTACCTGCGTAGGAAAGCATAATTATCAAAGACAAGAGAAAATGAAAAAAAAACACTTGAGGGAAGTGAGTAAGTGAATGGAAGTCGAGCTAAATTTGATCTCCCTTTTCGATATCACTCTCCATCTCGCACCTACTGTATCCCCTCTCTCTCTCCCTTTTCTTTCTATCTCTTCTTCCTCACTGGCTTTTTTTTGTCATTTAGTCATTTCCACCAGCATCCCCCCATGTCTAGCTCTCTCTCTTTCTCTCTCTATCCCTTTCCATTTCTCCACTTTCTCTTTTCTCTTCTCTCCTTCTTTCTCTTCTTTACTCGTCATTCTCTCTTTCTCTCTCTCTCTCCCTCTCTCTCTAACTCTCTCTCTCTCCTTCTCCTTTACCCCTCACTCGTTTCTGCTGCCACAGCTCCATGGTGAGCGGCCCCCTCTCGGGGAGGAGTGACTGCCTGCCTCGCAGGAGCCCGCCGAGCAGAGCAGAGCAGAGTGCATCTAGCTGTCGCTGACACTGCTGGGCACGCAAGAGTGAGGAGATGGAGGTGGAGGATGGAGAGTTGGAGCGTTTGAAACTTCTCTGCTAACCCTGTTACATAGATTTTTGACAATAAAGTACACTTGACTTGACTTGACTTGGTGATGGAGAATGGTTGAGAAGATGGTAGATGTAGTAGACGGTAGTTTTTTTTAAAAAGATGGTTGTCGAGGAGACTGAAGGACTAGAGGGGAGGTTAGTGGTGGTGTTGGTGGAGGTGATGGTGGTGGTGGATGGTAGGCTGGGGAGGGGAGGGCAGAGAGGTGGGTAGATGGGGTGGCGAGTTGCGAGAGAAGCAGTGTGTTGAGAGGAGGGTTGGAGGGTGGTATGGGTGGAGGAAAAGGGTGGATGCGAGAGAGAGAGAGAGAGAGAGAGAGAGAGAGAGAGAGAGAGAGAGAGAGAAGGGGGTCTGGTTGGAGAAGGGT
>NC_085875.1:44869769-44872269 GCF_034702125.1 Engraulis encrasicolus | reverse complement strand
GGGGCCAAAGACTATAGCATAAGGACGTTGGGGGGGGGGGTCAGCATATGTGGGCTGCTCTTGTGTGAGTATTCTTAACTTTTCAAAGCTTATAGAGTCTTTTTTAATATTTCATAAAGCGTTTGAAGTGTTCAGGCAGCAGTGAATTGGGGCATTTCCTAGAACCAACGTTCCCAGAGCCATTGTGCCTTATTGGGCATCAAGTCAGTAAAGGCATCTAAGTAGTAGTAGGTTATATTTTACTGGAAGGATAGTGGTCAAGCACAACATCAATGCTGCATCACTGCACTCAGTTGGACAGTCAGCTGGTCTGTCTCAACTTATATATTTCCCCGTAGTAAGGGTTTTGGAGAGTGCAGACAACTGGGTCTATTGATGAAGGTAGCTTGTAATCCTGAAATATGTATGGACTGTTCACAGAGCTGCGTTCATGGAACTGGTGAGAATTCTGTATCGTGTTTCATTCCAGGCAGTTGGCAAATGTGTCTAGGGGGACAGGCTCAGCTAGAGTGGCGATGTGGGAATGAGGCGATTAATAGGGTGGGGTGAGGTGGTTTTGGGTGTAGATGAGGTGACTCGCCATGGAGACAAGGTGGTTCGGGGGCTGAGGTTGAGTTGGTTTGGGAGTGAGGTTGGTGTGACCTAATCACAGGTGAGATTATTAATATATTTGTCTTTCAGAACGAAACGATTGTGTAGAACTAAAGGCAGTATGGGAGTTCCCAGGCTAAGGTTGGGGTGGTTTGGGGCTATATGAGGTGGATAGGGGTGAGGATGAAGGTTGGTTTTAGGGATTGGGACTGAGGTGGTGTTGTGTGTGTGTGTGGGGGTGTGGATTAAGTGGTTTTAGATGGAACATAAGGGTCGGGGGGAGGCACTCTGTGACCTGACAGTGTCTTTGCGTAGAAATGCAGGGATGTCAGAGTGCAGCATGGCACGTGATGGAGCTTGTTTGCAAGCTTGTTATGCAGTAAGAGGGTGTAGGGGTTTGGGGGATTGGGGGATTGGGGGTTGTGAGTGTATTGGGGATGGGGTGCGCGACAGTGTGGGGGCAAGGCGGTTTGTTTACTGCTCTTCAAAGGTGTCGGGCAATGAAAATGTGACAAATGAGTCTGCGGTAGACTAGCGAGGACGAGAAGGGAAGGAAATGATATGAAAAGAATATGAAAAGCATTATCTGCCTCGCACCTGCAGGCGAAACTGACAAAATGTCAAATGAACAAAAACAAGGTGCTGCTCCAAACAAGAATGGCTTTTCTTTTCGCTCTCCTCTCTTCCTTTCTCTAATGGTTTTTCTCTCTCTCTCTTGCTTTCTCTCTGTTGTTTTCTCTCTCTCTCTCTCTCTCTCTCTCTCTCTCTCTCTCTCTCTCTCTCTCTCTCTCTCTCTCTCTTTCTCTTTCTCTCCCTCTCTCTCTCTCTCTCGCTTTCTCTCAGCACTACATCCATCTTTCTCTTATTTCCCCCGTCTGGCTGCCATAAATGAACTGCCTTTCCTTCGCTCACACCTTAATTGTTGGAATCACTCCCACGCAAATTTAAATGGAAAGGGAAAAGTAGGCTTCTCCTTCAGCGCTCTCTATGGGGAATATACTGAAGGCCAATCTACTCCAAATTAAAAGGCAGTGTGGGGGAAAAAAACGGGGATGTCACTCGTCGTGATTCTCACTTAACACAAGTTGACCTCCAGTCCCGGATCAAACCCATCTGCATTCAAGAGAAGTAGACAAAAGGAAAGTCCGCTCAAGGAGGGTGAAGTCCATTAAGAGGGTCAAAAGGAAGTCAAAAAGCATTTGTGTACAGCATCCATCAGCATCTCCATAATATACCTTAGGGCCTTTCGGTCATGTCCGAAATGATGACTCATTCACTATGCACCGTATATATGTAGTCAGTGGTGGTCCTACAATGAGTTGAGCCCTGGCCGACGCCCCCTCTGACGCCCCGCCCATTTCACAGGGGGCCCACCCCTGGCAACATTTTTTTAGAACTGATAAAAACAACTATAAGTAATGTTATTATTGAAACAATGGGATAATCATGTAGACATAACACCTTTAAACTATTTTTAATATTAAATAATTTAACATTTATAGCAATATTCGCAATGTCGCGTTGGGGCCGGATTTTCACGATGGGGGCAAGATTTTGCGGTGGTTGAGGTTTTTTTATAGGGTGGGCAAGACGTCTTCCTCTATCTGGAAAGAAGAATGCAAAACTCTAGTCTTTTCCAACCACTCTGTTGCCTGACCCCTCCTCCCTCCCTCCCTCCCTCCCTCCCTCCCCCTCAGCAGCAGCAGCAGTGGCTCTCCGCTCCCCACGCTAATTACGAAGAAGAGGTGAAGAAGAGGAGAGAGGAGGAAGAGAGGAAGGGGAGGGGGGGGGGCAGGAAATGAAGGGCGAGTCTGAATCCTGACGTCTCCCCATGTGGGGAGTGTCTCTCACACGCAGAGAGAGCTGATAGCGTCTGTGGCAATCATGGACGCCACAGCACCGGCTGACT
>NC_085875.1:44839769-44847269 GCF_034702125.1 Engraulis encrasicolus | reverse complement strand
TGTAAGAGTGAGCTATACATGGTTAATATATGTGTAAGGATGTGTGTAATTTTTAGTGTGTTATGTCTTCTGTATTTATACTATATGTATTGTATGTATGCTACTGGACACCTTAATTTCCCCCTGGGATCGATACATGATACTCTACTCTACTCTACTATTGAGAGAGGGGGCCCTTTCATATGATTTCGTCCCGGGCCCTGTCAAGACTGTCCGCGCGGCCCCTGGCTGTCTGCTCTGCTAAGCTGCCGTCGCTAATGTGGAGCCAATGGTGTGTGGACGGCAGGACGGCCTAACATGTGTAGTCATAGCATGTGTCAGGTCTAATCTGCCGCGCGCATCTATCCGCAATGTAAAGCATTAGCCCTCTAACAGACCTCTCTGTCTTGCGATGTATGTATGGCATTACCCTCCGAGGAGACCTCTCTGTCTGCCCCTAATGGATGCCTATAGTCTGTGCGCCGTTGTGGTCATGCAGTAGTAATTTTGATGTAACCTGCGTGTCAGAGAAGGCATGTGTACACACGGGCATGCACACACACACGCGCACACATACACACGCGCACACACACACACACACACACACACACACACACACACACACACACACACACACACACACACACACACACACACACACACACACACACACACACACACATACACACACACACAGGCTTCAGACAGTATCTGTATATATCATGTGTACTGTACACATCTGGGTGTGTGTATCTGTGTGAAAGAATGGCAGCCCTCTTCTCTGTATTTTATCCAAAGGTCATTCTGCATCTGTGTAAGGCCTCTATATTCCAAACACATGTCTCTGGTCTCCCCAGTGGAATCTCTCTCTCTCTCTCTCTCTCTCTCTCTCTCTCTCTCTCTCTCTCTCTCTCTCTCTCTCTCTCTCTCTCTCTCTCTCTCTCTCTCCCTCCTTTAAATGTTTTCCTGCTGCGGGCCTGGATATGACAGAGACTAATTAGAATGCGCCAGCCAGAGCAAGATCAGGAGAAGGAGAGCAAGAGAAGAGCGTAGCGTAACGCACGGAGCCCTGGCCTCACTAATCAGACTCTAATGGAGCGTAAGCGAGAGCGTTTCAGTGCAGGGGGACACACGTCAGGGCTCCTTTGCCTCAGTGCCAGGCAGGGAGCAAGGCCAAGCAAGCAGGCAGCTACAGCTAGCATGGGTGCCAGGCAGGCAGCCTTGGTGGAAAGCATTCAGGCAGGCAGGCAGGCAGGCATACAAGCACACAGGCTGGCAGGCAAGCAGGTTGGCAGGCAGGCAGGCAAGCATGCAGGCATGCTAGCATGCAGGCTGGCAGGCAAGCAGAGAGGCAGGGAGATGGGCAGGCGTGCAGTCTTGGTGGACAGCAGATAGGGAGGCATGCAAGCAGGCTGGAAGACAGGCAGAGAGGCAGCTAGCTTTGGTGCCAGGCAGTCAGCCTTGGTGGAAGACATGCAGGCAGGCTGGCTGGCAAGCTGACAGACAGACGAGCAGAGAGGCAGAGAGGAAGGGAGGAAGGTACCTATAGGCAGCCTTGGTGCTAGACATGCAGGGAGCACAAGCAGGGAGGATTGCAGGCGGAGAGTTTGGTTTGAAGAGGACAGGCAGGCATCCAGCCTTGGTGTGAGGTGGGCAGGCAGGTACTGTAGGCATGCAGCCTTAGTGCAGGCAGGCAGACATGGGACATTGCATCAGAAAAATACAGAGAAGAGGGCTGCTGCCATTCTTTCACACAGATACACACCCAGATGTGTACAGTACACATGATATATACAGATACTATCTGAAGCCTGTGTGTGTGTGTGTGTGTGTGTGTGTCTCGACCAAATCTTAAGCTCTGAATTTGGTACTTTGCAGAACCTTAAAAATCGGCCAAGCTGTGTGTGAATACTAAGGTCAAAAGGGATGAAGAAGGTTGTCTGTAAAAAGTGCTTTATTTATAATTATTACTACAAAAAAAACACAAAAAACACTGGCAAAAGCTAACACTAAGAAAAAGATAACGTGTCCATCTACCTTCTGCTACTGAATGGCCGCGAACAGAGCAGGACGTCACTGCTTGTATAAAGCAGTCAGGGAAGCCGACAAGGGGGACAAAGGGGTCAGCTGTCCCAGGCCCAGGGAAATTGGGGGCCCATAATTGGGCCGATTATATTGATTGTTTTGGGTGGGGGGGCCTTTCAGATGACTTTGGCCTGGGCCCAACAAAAGCTGTCAGCGGCCCTGTAAGCAGTTATTGTAAGCACCATATGATGATGGCTACGGAGGGTTTTTTTTCTCCTCCAGTGAGCACCAATGCTGCCCCAGCCGAGTCCTGATACAATTTAACAATTCAGCACAGCCCATTAGATCATCAGACCATTTTGTGGAGCTGTCATTTTAATTTTGCGCTTTTATGGCATCGGCAGTGCTCATCCTACAGTGCCCCACTTTTTTAAGGGGGGGTATTCTTTCAGGTGACGTTTAAAATGTCCAAGATTACCTTATTAGCTGTAATTGTGTCCATTATCTGCATTCTATTAAAAACATCATCATCATTGCCACACTTCTGCTACGGCTGTGAATGGATTTAAATAACTACTACAGGCATTCACACATACAGGCACACGTGCACACGTGCACACACACACACACACACACACACACACACACACACACACACACACACACACACACACACACACACACACACACACACACACACACACACACACACACACACACACACACACATACACACACACACACACACACACACACACACACACACACAGACACACACAGACACACACACACACTCTCTCTTCTCCATTTACCCCCACTCCTCCTCCTCCTCTTCCTCTCCTCTTCCTCCTCCTCCTCCTCCTCCTCCTCCTCTCCTCTTCCTCCTCCTCCCCTTGCTTCTCTTGTGTGCATGGCTGCTGTGTTTACCCATGTGTCTCGGCTGAAGTGCTGCTGCTCCTCTCCTCTCCACTCCTCACCGCTCAGGCTTGTAAAACAAACAAGACAATATTCCTCTGTCATCTCATTGTTTTTTTCTGATTGCCAAAGCTCAGTTTGTTTGTAACTTTGGCTGATTTTGCGGAACTCCTCTCACGAGTACAACAACTTCACACCAAATCAGTAAAAGTATGTAGATGCATTGCCAAACCCCCCACAGTTGGCTAAACTCTTCACGCAGTTTTAAAAAGAAGCGTTTTTTGTACCAAATTAACCGTTAACACAGCCATAAAATTACTAGCACACATTGCAGCAGACACACAGACAGTAAAAAAAAAAAAAAAACACTTTGCCTCTTGGTTCCTCTATCCACAGAATGTCATTTGAGGAGTCTAGGAGTGTGGAAATTGTGTGTAAAGCAGTGAGTTGTGTTCACCGATGTGCAAAGAAATTGTGATATATTTGCATAGTTGAGCTGAGTGTGTGCAAAGCAGTTTTTGTGCTATAGGTTAGGCTAATTGGAAAATAGGTTAGTGCTTCTCTGTGAAGAGCTATGCAAAAGCAGCCAAAGTCACAAAATGTGTTTTAGCGAACAGAAAAAAACGTGAGTTATAGGCTCAGAGTGTGTGTGTTTGAGAGAGAGAGATTACTGTCCCTGTTTTTGTTTTTGTTTATGTTTACTGTTGTTGTTTCAAATGTTTCGTCCAGCGGATCCTCCAAGTATGACCCTGATTACGTGTTTCTGACGCAGCGAGTATTGTCCTGGTCAGGAGCAGAGGTTCTGGTGGCTCATGGTTTTGTGGCCGGAGAGAAAATCACCACTTGTTACCACCACCACCACAACCTCCACCGTGCTGAGGACCTGTTGTTTACAATAGCCAAGGCCAACTCAGCGACAGACACCAAATGCACTGAGCTCAGTGGGATCCAGCTTTTCAATGGCTCTTCTCTTCAACCCCTGGCACATTACTGCTTCTGAAGCCTTGTATTGTCTGAATGAAATGAATCACAGACACTGTCTGTTTTCTCTATTCCAAATTTCTTTGGCTTTTGTTATATAAGGGCCTTTTGTCTGCACTTATATTCTTACATTTATATCACTTAAGTGTCATTCAGCATTGTTTCCCGTCATGGATTGTGTTTCCAAAGTGTCCTAGTGATTTTCTAATTTGAAGGGTTGAAAAGCCTGGGTCTTGAAAGTCTTGGATCACCTTACCCTACACATTCACCCTCTAAATGCAGTGCTTTCACTAAAAAATGAGTTGGATGGCACAATGGTCTTTGAGTTTCGTAAGCTCTGTGTTTGATTTGGGTGAAGTGAGAACCTGTTTTGCATTTTGTGTGCACATTTTGAGTGCAGAGACAGTTTTGAAAAAACAATCGCTGCAAGTTTGGAAATTTTCTGTAAGCAATTGACGAAAAAAAGTCTGTAACACTGCTAAATGTACTGTGTAGAGATGGGACAGGGCCTTAAGACTTTTGTCAGTGGGAGCTGTCTTCAGGCAGACAGTCTTCAGGCATTGGGAGAGTAGAGGGGGCATGTTCGGCACCGTGCCTCTAAAGTGAGACGTGGGGGATGCCGAGGCAGCACTGCAGGTGTGTGTGTGTGTGTGTGTGTGTGTGTGTGTGTGCGTGCGTGCGTGTGTGCACACATGTGTATGTGCATTTCCGTGTCTGTGTGTCGGAGGTGAGGGGGTGCTGAAAGTGTGGGGGTGTGGAGAGAGTAAGCGTCTCATCTGAATCTCAATGAGTTAAGAAGAGAGACTTCAGGTGCTACACTACAGGTACGCTTGCCGCTGGGTGCCACTGAAGGTGAGTCCTGTTCCCCTTTCCATCTGACAGCACAGTTACTGTCGTACCCCCTACCTCCCTCCCTCTCTCTCTCGCTCTCCATGTCTCACTATGTCGCTCTCTCTCTCCCCTCTCTCTCTCTCTCTCTCTCTCTCTCTCTCTCTCTCTCTCTCTCTCTCTCTGTGTTTTTCACACTTGCTCCCTCTCTCCCCTCCCTTCCTCCTATTCTCCTGTGCCTCCCTCTGACTTTGAACTCTCATAGCTGTCAGCTCATCTCTGTGCGACACAGAATTACTCGACCATTGTGCTCTTATGAAAGTATAACTGCGTGTGTGTGTGTGTGTGTGTGTGTGTGTGTGTGTGTGTGCTTGCGTGCGTGCGTGCGTGCGTGCGTGCGTGCGTGCGTGCGTGCGTGCGTGCGTGCGTGCGTGCGTGCATTTGTGCAGTTGTGTGTCTGTGTGTGCATGTGCGCGTGTGTAGTAGATGCGTTACAGAGTCTCTTTTGTGGGGCTCATGTTTGCCAATGAGTAGACCCCTGCCTCTATCCACAGGCCTTCCTTTCACAGGCCCTCCCAGAGCCTTCCCAGTTACAATGTAACAACACCACCAGCAGCAAATGTACATAGATAGTGTCATACTTACGAACTAGCGATTAAGGTTAACATGTCTACCAGCTGTACTGAAGAGCCCTGCAGATACATTTTTCATTATTGCGTCTTCTCGCAATTTCTTTAATTTTTCACTTTTGGCCAATCAGGGCCCCCCCGGGCAGGTGGGGGTCCCTAGGCTGCAGCCATATCTAGCCCTTGCATCTATCCAGCCCTACCAGTAACAATACAAAACCACCACTAGCCTCCAACACCTCCAACCTTCCTCCAACCCCCAACCCCAATGCACTATACTCGACTGGGCCTTAGTGCTCTAACCAGCCCCCCGTCTCACTCCACATACCAGACCAGACCACCCTGCCTCTCCAGCCACAATGCAGCACATTGCGTTGGGTCTTCATTCTCTAACTAGCCCGCCCCCCTCCTCTCACTTCAACAACAAAACAGCAAGGCCTCCCCAGCGTCAATGCCTCACACTTCAGTGGGCCTCAACGGTCTAACTAAACTCCCCCTTTTCACTCCCTTCTCTATCCTCTATCCACCTCCCTGTCCTACTGCAGTCTCTCCATCCACCAGCCTCCGACCCCATCAACCAGACTGCCTTATCTCCCCAGTTTCAGCTCACTCGTCTGGGCCTGACCACCCCCGTCTCACTCTCTTCTCTATTTCCAGCTCCACCAACCAGACTAGCCTGCCTCCTCATTACAACGCACCTGTCTGGGCCTCGTTGCTGTAACTAACCTCCCGCTCTCACTGTCTTCTCTGTCTGCAGCCCCATCAACCACCAGCCCTACAATCCTCCCCAGACCCAGCCCCAGACCCAGCCACATCCCTACCGTCCTCCCCAGCCCCATCCCCATCCCCATCCCCAGCCCCAGCCCCAGCCCCAGCTCCAGTCAAAGCCCCAGCTCCAGCTCCAGTCCCAGCCCCAGCCCCAGCTCCAGTCCCAGCCCCAGCTCCAGCTACAGTCCCAGCCCCTGCCCTACCTCCTTCCCCAGCCCCAGCCCCAGCAGCCAGCCCCCTGCTCTCCCCAGCATGCACAGTACATTACAGTATGCCCTTCAGTTTCCTCCAAACGCCCCCTCATGAAAACACCTGCAGTAGTCTCCCCAGACCTCCACCAGCCCCTGGACGCTCCTCAAAGGAGCCTTCTCACTCTTTCACGTCTTTGTTCCTCTCCTCCTTTCCTGCCTGCCTCCCCTCTGTATGTTCTCCCACTCTCTGCCTTTCTTTTCCTCTTTTTCTGACCATATTTCTTTCCCCTGTCCTATCTCTGTTTATCTTTCTCTTTCTCTTTCTGTTTCTCTCTCTCTCTCTCTCTCTCTCTCTCTCTCTCTCTCTCTCTCTCTCTCTCCATCTCCCCTCTGTTTCTCCCACACACGCTCGGCTGTCAGAAGACATCAGAGGGATGGCCGTTCTGCCTCCTCCTGCTCCCTCTGTTTTTACTCCCTCCGAACATTTACGCTTTCATGTCGTCCGCTGCTCAGAGGGTGCTCTCTCGCTCATTCCCTCTCTTTCTCTCTCTCTCTCTCTCTCTCTCTCTCTCTCTCTCTCTCTCTCTCTCTCTCTCTCTCTGCCTCTTGTTTCCTCTGCTATATTTGTCCTTCCCTGTATGTCTCTCTCTCTCTTGTATTCTTCTCTCCCCCCCTTTCTCTCTCTCTCTCTCTCTCTCTCTCTCTCTCTCTCTCTCTCTCTCTCTCTCTCTCTCTCTCTCTCTCTCTCTCTCTCTCTCTCTGTTCTCCACATGCATGCTCAGCATAGTGTTTTTCTCCATTTTGTTTTGCAGTGCGGCCCACTGCTCTGCCCTGCTGTTGCTGTTGCTCTGCCTCCTCCTCCGCAGTCTCCCCCTGTCTTCTCCTCTCCTCGCCTTTCACTCTTTCTCTTCCCCTGTCCTTCTCTTTCATCTCCTCTGCTGTCTTCCTCCTGTCCTCCTCTCCTCTGTTCTATTTTCTTTTCTCCCCTCCCTTCACGCCTCCTTCATCTCTCCTTCACACTCCCTTCTCTCCTTTTTTTTCGTCTTCTCATTGCTATCTTGCATTTGCATCATTTACATCTCGTCTCTATCTCCTCTTACTCCTCTTGTCTCAACTCCTCTACCCTTCCCATCTTTCCTCCTCCCTTTCTCTCCATCTGCCCACCTCTCTTTTCTCCTCTCCCCTTC
>NC_085875.1:44804769-44824769 GCF_034702125.1 Engraulis encrasicolus | reverse complement strand
AGGGCCGAAACAGTTGAGTAAACGGAAGAATTATCGTTTGAAAAATCATTTGGCGAAAATACGAAAACTACGGAAGCTTCAGTGTTTGGAAAAGTGATTTTAGTTTATGCTATTTAGTTCTCCATGATGGCTCCACTTTTTATGTCTTTCTCTTTTTGGGTTCTGGTGTTTTCGTTTCTCTTTGGGTCTCTTTTCCCCCTTTTCTTTTTCTCTATGGAAACTTTAACTGTGGGATCCCTTAATATCAATGGTGGGAGGGATAGGGGGAAAAGGGCTCTGGTGTCAGAGTATGTAAAGTTAAAGGGATTGGATGTGGTGTTTTTACAGGAAACACATACAGACTGTTACAATGAAATTGAATGGAGGAGATGGTGGGAGGGGGAGTGCATTTTGAGTCATGGGACTAATTTAAGTGCTGGGGTTGCAGTGCTTTTTGGGAAACATTTAGATGTCACATTGGAATCTACTGTTGAGGTGGTGCAGGGGAGGGTATTAATGGCAAGAGTGGGGATAAAAGGGCAATCTTACATACTGGTTAATGTCTATGCCTATAACACTGGGGCTGAACGAATGACACTCTTTAGGAGGTTGGGGGATTTCTTAAAGCAACAGAACCTGGATGCATGTGTGATTATGGGGGGGGACTGGAATTCCACAGTAAACGGGGCCCTGGATAGACTCGGGGAGGAGAGTCACCCCGCATCGGGGCGGGTATTAGACACATTTGTGAAGGAGTTGGATATGTTTGATGTATGGAGAAGTAGAAATCCTTTGGCTAAACAATACACATGGGTTAAAGCAGTGGACTCAAGGGTGGCGGGTGCTAGATTAGACAGGTTTTATGTGTCGGGGTCTCATAATAACAAAATTGTAAATTCCCTTATCATGCCTTGTGGGTTCTCGGACCATCATTTGGTTACAGTGGTTTTCTGTTTATCAACTTCGCCAAGGCCAAAATATTACTGGCATTTTAACAATACGCTCTTAAAGGATAATACTTTTTGTGAAAATTTTGTTTCTTTTTGGGAGATCTGGAGGGCTCGGAGGGGTGATTTTGAGACTGTCTGTCAATGGTGGGAGATGGGTAAAACTCAAATACGGTTGTTCTGCCAGAGGTATACTTTCAATGCTACTGCCATTTTGAAGGGGAATATAAGAAGGTTGGAGGAGGAGATTAGTAGGATGGAGGTGGGGGGGGATGTGAATGCACTTGTGGACATTAATGAAAAAAAGAAAGAACTGAGTTCATTTTTGCATGAACGAGCAAAAGGGGCCCTGGTGAGAGCCAGGTTCTCTTCGGTGAAGGACATGGACGCTCCAACCTCATATTTTTTCAACTTGGAGCGGAAGGCAGTGCAGCAGAAGCACATGGTTTTCCTAAGGCGCCAAGATGGGACCGTAACTACCAACCCCGTGGAAATGAGAGACATTGCAATAGACTTCTTTGGGGGCCTGTACAGCAAAACAGAATGTGACCCTCTGTGTGCTGAGCAGCTGTGCCAGGGCCTCCCAGTCCTAAGCCCAGAGGACAGGGGTGCCCTGGACCGGGAAATGACCTTTCTGGAGTTGACTGAGGCGGTCCAGCAAATGGCGAAAGGGCGGGCGCCAGGAATTGACGGTCTGTCAGCGGACTTTTATCAGCACTTCTGGGGGACTATTGGTCAGGACTATTTTGAAATGCTGCAGGAATGTTTCAGGGAGCGACGGCTGCCAACAAGCTCCAGGCGTGCTGTGCTGTCGCTTCTACCCAAAAAGGGGGATTTGGGGTTGCTGAAGAACTGGAGGCCTGTTTCTTTATTGTGTTTGGATTACAAAATTTTTTCCAAGTGCCTGGCAAACAGAATCAAGCAATTTTTGTCGCTCCTTGTCCATGAGGATCAGTCGTATTGTGTGCCAGGGCGCACAATAACAGACAATCTGTTTCTTGTGAGAGATGTTATTGACTGTGCACAACTCAAAGACATTGATGTGGGTCTTCTATCCATTGATCAGAAAAATGCTTTTGATAGGGTCAATCATGAGTATCTGTTTAATGTGTTGAAGGTTTTTGGGTTTGGGGAAAGGATGTTGGCGTGGCTACAACTATTGTACAGTGATGCGTCTGTCATACTTAAGGTGGGAGGGGGGTTAAGCAGGCCTATCGAACTGACACGTGGGATACGGCAGGGGTGTCCACTGTCAGGTCAGTTATATACCCTGGCCATAGAACCACTCTTGAGTAAGCTAAGGGAGGGGTTACGGGGTTTTGTGGTTCCTGGGGATCCTAAGGGGGCCACGTGTAGCATTTCAGCATACGCTGATGATGTAACTGCGTTTATTTCTCATCAGGGGGATGTTGATTATGTGTGTGGGGCCTTAGAGGCATATGGGAAAGCATCGTCAGCCATGGTAAACTGGGGCAAAAGTGAAGGTTTTTTAATGGGGAAGTGGGCCGATAGTGGCCCACCTTCTCTTCCTGGGGGGCTGGAGTGGGGGAGGGAGGGGCTCAAAGTGTTGGGGGTTTTCTTGGGGGGCTCTACATTTCAGGAGAGGAATTGGGAGGGGCTGCTGGGGAAGGTGTCTGCCAGGTTGTCTAGGTGGAATTGGCTGTTATCTGAGCTGTCCTACAGGGGTAGAGTCCTGGTCACGAATAACCTGGCCGCCTCCATGCTCTGGCATAGGTTCAGTGTCCTTGATCCACCTGAGAGTTTGGTGAGGGAGCTCCAACGCAGGATGAACAATTTCTTCTGGTCTGGCCAGCACTGGGTCCCAGCACCAGTGTTGTATCTGCCACTAGGAGAGGGGGGGCAGGGCTTGGTGGACATTCAAAACCGTGTGCGTGGTTTCAGGCTGCATGCGGCGCAGAGACTGCTCTACGAGAAGGCTTTGGTGTGGGGGCCAGTTGCTCTCTCGCTCTTGAGGGAGTCTACACCGATGGGCTATGACCGGCAGTTGTTCCTGCTCAGTGGGCATGAGGAGTGCTGCGGCGGGCTTCCTCCAGTCTACCGCACAATGATGAAAGCGTGGATGTCGACATTCAAGGTGCAGAGGACTAATTGTGCTGTGAAGGACTGGGTTTTGGGGGAGCCTTTGTTCTTTAACCCTTGGTTGAGGAGCAGGTTCTTCGCATCCGCCAGTGTCCGAAGCACTTTTGCTGCTGCTGGATGTACGGTTCTAGCTCACTTGAGAGATGGGGGTGAGTGGAAAACGGCCAATCAGCTACAGAGGATGACTGGACTGCATTCGCTGAGGGTCCTAGAGGGGATCCTGGCAGAGGTCCAGAGAGCGCTGCCGGGTGCCTGGAGGCAGGTGCTACAGACTTGCGGGCTGGGTCCAGACTGGAGGATCACATACAGCTTCCCTATGTTGGAGGTGTCTGCTGCATTGATGGAGTCTGCACAGGACCAGGGGGAGGGTCTTGTGTGTTTGGAGATGCATGGGCAGAGAGACTTTGTAAGCCTCAGTAAGAAGGAGTTGTACTCGCTGTGCGTTAAGGTGGGCCATCAGAGGGTGCTGGAGCGTGTTGGGGCATGGAGGTGGTCAGAAGTGTTTGGGCCGGGGTTCCCCTCTAGGGGTTGCTGGAGGTCCCTGTACAAGCCTCCCATTGAGAAGCGTACTGCTGATTTGCAGTGGAGACTTGTTCATGGGGCGATCGCTACAAACAGACACGTGGCATACCTGGACCCAGCAGTGGGGAGGGGTTGTCCATTCTGTGGGGAGGAAGAGTCTTTAACTCATTTGTTTTTGCATTGTAAAAGGTTGGAGGGTCTTTTTCACTGGTTCAGGGAGGCTTTGGGAGGGTTTGGGGAGGGTTTCTCAGAGTCCCTTTTTATTAGTGGCCCTAAATACAGTGTCAAATTCAAGAGGGAGGTTTGTCTGGTTAATTTCCTACTAGGGGTGGCAAAGTTGGCTATTTGGCTGACCCGCAAAAAGAAAATGCTGAATCTTGACTCGGTAGACCCCTTGGAGAGTTTTCTGGGACTGGTCAAAAGTCGTATCAAGGTGGAGTTTATGTACTACCATTTGGTCAATGATGTAGGGACTTTTTCAAGCATTTGGTGTGTGTGGGGTTTGTTGTGTCGGGTTGGGGAGAGTGGGGAGCTGGTTATGAGGATATAAGGGGGTTGTAATGGATGTATTGTGAGAATGTACTATGAGTAAGCGGTGTTAAAATAAAGGCATTTTTAAATCTCTCTCTCTCTCTATCCCTTTCTCTCTAGCACTCTTTATCTATCATCCCTCATTTTCACTTGCTCTAGCTCCCTTACACACATTCTCTCTCTCTCTCTCTCTCTCTCTCTCTCTCTCTCTCTCTCTCTCTCTCTCTCTCCGTCTCTCTCTCTCTCTCTCGCTCTCTCTCCCTTTCCCTTCCCCATGCTGACATGCTCTAAAGATCCCCCATTTATCTATCTTCCTCTCCTCCCTCATCCCTTGTTTCTATGCTTATGAAAGCTTCTTTTCCATTTACCTCCTACATCGTCCCTCCATTAGGCGTTTTGGGTAGGAGGGTGGGGGGTGTCTGGAGCTGGGGGTTGGCGTGGAGGAGGGATGTTGGAGAGGGGGGGGGTGTTATTATGAATCATCAGCAGTATCAGATAAACCATTTTAATCAGCGAGTGTTGATGAAGCCCATTTAAATACACACATGCCAACATTTTTTCCTGCTTGTTTTGTTCTGTTTATTGTGTTTACTTTGCGGCTCTGTCCCTTTTTTAAATGCTGCTGCTGACTACAGTCCTGCTGTCTGTCTGTCTGTCTGGGGAGACTGACTGTCTGTCTGTCTGTCTGTCTGTCTGTCTATCTCTCTGTCTGTCTGTCCGTCTGTCTGTCTGTCTGTCTGTCTGTCTGTCTGTCTGTCTGTCTGTCTGTCTGTCTGTCTGTCTGTCTGTCTGCTGGGCGGAAGAGCTGCGTGTACGTGCACGGGGTACTCTTAAGAGAACACAGTTTGAAGAGATGAAGAGGGTCCAAGATGAAGGAGGGAATGAGGAGGGGGCAAGAGAACAGGAGTGTGTAAAAGGAGAGAGAGAGAGAGAGAGAGAGAAGGAGATGTAGGAGATAGGAAAGTAAAAAAAAAGGATGAGAATGAGAGAAAGACAGAGAGAAAGTGAGAAAGGGAGGGAGAGGGAGCAAGAGGTAGTAGGGCAGGGGGAAGGGAAGGTTGGGGTGAGGGGGTGTTGTGCTGGCTTTGAGAGATGCTGCCTCGGAGCAGAGCTGAATATGACGAGGGACCTAGAGACAACAGAGGCAATATAGATTTCAGCCAGCACTGTATTTATTATGATATGCGGGTCAGAATTTGATAGCTCTCACCAATGGCGTATCGATCGGGAGGCGTCGCGCTGATGGATTGCGTCGGGGGGTTGCCTTGACAGCCGGCACGGCACGGACGATGAGACGATGAGAGGGGTGGTGTGTGTGTTGGGGGGGGGGGGGGTGGACTGATGGGGGGGAGTGTATGAGATGGGAGTTGGGGAGTAGGGATGTGGACACTGAGACGCGACCAGTGAAGAGGGGGCGGTGGAGATTGTGGATGGAGTGTTTTGGAGGAGGGGTGGGGGGGGGCAATGTACGAGACAGTGTTGGCCGGTAAGGAACAGGGGTTTGGCGGGGTTGAGATTGGGGAGTTGAGGTATTGGTTGGGGGTAGCGGGGGGGTGTATGACATGGGACTTGGGGAGTAGGAATGTGGTCAATAAGAAATGTGGATTGGGGGGCGGGGGATGGTTGAGATTTGGGGATTTGAAGACCTGAAGACGGGGTGCACAGACCCAGACTTGGGATGTGACCTTTAATGGTATGAGAAGATTTTGTTTAATGGGGGGGTGTATAGGATGGAGCGAGGTGGGAAAAGAGATAGAACCATTGATGAAGGATGATGGGGGTGTTGTATGGATGGGGGGGGGGGTCCAACATGGGAAACAGGGAGTAGGGAATGCGATCACATCACCACCTGTCACATCAGCCAAACAAGTCCCAGCACAACAGTCACAGCCCTCTCCGATTGGCTCCCCAATTGTTTGTCAGCGTTGGGTTTGTTAGTGATGCACTACCCAAAGGACCGTGGCACAGCCTAGTGAAGGGCCTCATGGCACACCAAAGAGGAGCATCGGCTAAAAGCAAAGACGGTGATGATGTGGTGGTGATAGCGGTTGTGGGGACTCGGAGGGGAGGAGGGGTTGCATTTTTTAGGGCTACTGTGGAGAAAACAAACAACAGCACAAACAAAAATCAATGTTTCCCCCCATTCCCAGGTCCTCAGCACGGAGATTCTGCTGCTGCTTCTGATGTTGTTTTGTAGCGGTGCCTCTACCCGCCACATGCTCCATCTGTGAAGTGTCTTATCTTCAAAGGCCATTCTTTTATTTCACAAATGCACTAAAGTTTTTTTTGTTGTTGTATACCCTCCTCTACCTACCTACTCTGCCTCTCTCTCTCTCTCTCTCTCCTTTTTATGTTATCTTTCCGCCTTTTGCCTTGGTAAACGGTAATAGATTGCGTCCCTTTCTCTGGAGGTTAAATCGAAAAACAAATCAAAACTCTCTTGGTCGGCCATGTGGCTGAGGGGCCTTTTTTTGTTGTGGTGGTGGTGGTGCTTGTTGTTGCTGCTGCTGTGCCTCTTTTTACTTTTTTTGCCTTTTTTTCCCTTTGCACTTTTTCTTATATATTTTTTCTTACCCTTACCTCACCTAGATAGATTGGCGAACTTCGAGTCACTGGGGTCTTAAATGTGTAGCCAGAGGACGTGTTGAGGACCCAGACACAGCAGCTCCGCTTTGTTGAACCAAGTAAGCAGGGACATGACTAAACGAGGAAGAGACACTGAAGAAAGAGAAGAAAGACAAGAAAGAGAGAGAGAGTGAGAAAGAGAGTGTGAGAGAGAGAGAGAGAGAGAGAGAGAGAGAGAGAGGTAAATGGAAAAGGAGCTCTCATAAGCATAGAACAGGGGATGAGGGAGGAGAGAACGATAGAACATGGGGAGGAGGAGAGAGAGAGATAGAGAGAGAGAGAGAGAGAGAGATAGAGAGAGAGAGAGAGAGAGAGAGACTTCGGAGGATGAAACACAACAGAAGAGACGGCGCAGCGCAGGGGAGTTCACCTCTGCCAGTGCTGATGTTCTCTCTACATACAGGCCTCCTTGATATATTGCTACCCAGGGCCGCTGACAGCTTTGGCTGGGCCCAGGGTGAAGTCAGCGGAAAGGCCCCCCCACCCAATGCATTCAATGTGTAACTTGAGGACCCATTTATGGGCTCCCCCCATCTCCCTGGGCCCAGGACTGCTGGCCACTTTGTCCCCCCTTGTCGGCTTCCATGTTGCTACCAATGCTCCTAACCCTCAACCAGCCCAGCCCTCTCACATGCCCACCCCACCCCACACACCCAATTCCTCACATACTGTACTTTCATGTGACTTGCTGTTTTCCCTTTGCTTTCTCTCTCTCTCTCTCTCTCTCTCTCTCTCTCTCTCTCTCTCTCTCTCTCTCTCTCCACTCCACCCCTCCATCTGAAGGACAGAGGGGACTGTGTCAATGTAAGAGGAAAGACCTGGTTAAAGACACTGAAGTCCTGTCCTCTGCTGCACCCTTTTGAGGATCCTCCTGCATGAGCAATAACCTGAATTGGCCTCTCTTTAAAAAAATAAAAAATAAAATAAATTTAAAAAACCCTGTTCATCGTGTTACCGGGACAACGACTCGGAGCCGTTGTCTCCCCAGCGCCTGTCCTTTGACTTAGCGCTCCGCTTTTGTTGTCAGGGCCGCAGGCGCTGGGAAATGGAGTGACTACAGAGGGGCGGAAAAAGAGAAAAGCCACGGCTTTGATTCGGGACATTTCTCTGTGTTGCATTTTTTAAAAGAGTGAAGGTTTTTTTTGTTAAAGCGCACACACACACACAGCTGTCAGCTGAAGTGCAACTTAAGCGTGTGATTTGTGTGATGCATATTTGATGTACTGTACAGTGACTACACAGCCTGGAGATCAGAATGCATGCATACAGTATGTGTGGAAAGTCACACACACACGTACACACGTACACACGTACACACGTACACGCGTGTGCACACACACACACACACGCACACACACACTCTCGCACACACACACACACACACACACACACACACACACACACACACACACACACACACACACACTCGTACACTTGCCACCACCTGACGCATACAGTACACTAGCTCTCTGTGTCATCTCAGTTTCCCTTGAGCTGCGACTTGGATGACAGTGACCTGAAACCACTCGTTGCTGCCTCAGCCGCAGACGCTTGAGGAGATGAGAGAGTGTGTTTTCAAGCGCGGCCACAAAAGGGCCAGCGTGTCCCTCAGGTGGCTCGCGACAGATGGCCCTCAGCACTGTTGCCACCATCATCGTCACCAGTGCCATCGCCACCGCTGGCACTCCAGCCTGGTATTGCACCTGGGGAGGGGACAGCGAGGAGGCCAGCCAGTGCTGTTCAACCACGGTCTGTACTGAACTGTGGTGTAGTGATCCTCTCAAATGCCTGTGGGTGTGGGCATAGGACATAGGCCCAAAGTGTGCAGTGTAGTCAGGGAAGCTGCTGGAGGGGTGGGGCGCAAAGGGGTCAGTTGTCCCGGGCCCAGGGAGAGACGACGGGGCCCAGAATTGTATTGAGTGGGGGAGCCTTTCAGGTGGCTTTGTCCCGGGCCCAGCTTAAAGCTGTGGGCGGCCCTGAGTGTGGTGAAATGAACCTCTCTAGACGCTCTTGTCGGAGTTTCCTTTCAAGGACCTTTGTGTTTGAGCCGGTTGCTTGGCGTCGTTCTGTTCAAGGCCCTGACACCCACCCACTCACCCCTGCTCCACAGTATCCCCTCCACTCCTATTCACCTGAGCAGATTATGCAAAGCAACATGCAGACTACAGGGACAGGAAACGCTGCACACTTGCTTGCTTGCCCGCATACGCTAAAGCACATGTATGCGTGCATGCACACACGCATGCGCACACACACACACACACACACACACACACACAGACACACACACACACACACACACACACACACACACACACACACGTGTGCACACACACACACACACACACACACACACACACACACACACACACACGTGCACACACACACACACACACACACACACACACACACACGTGTGCACACACACACACACACACACACACACACACACACACACACACACACACACACACACGTGTGCACGCGTGTCATGCGTGCGTGTGGGATTAATGGCAATATGATCAACCAAAAGCTTGCAGGGAGGGAATGGGATGTGGAGCTCTAAAAGGACAAGAGGAAATGGGAGAGATGCTTTCACTCAAATTCCGGTAACACTTTATAATAAGTACCCCTTTTTGAGCATTAGTTAACCCTTAGTTAAGCCTTATTTTAACATTAGTTAACCCTTAGTGAAGCACAAGTTAGTCATTATGTAAGTATTATTTCTTATTTCTTAATCATTAACTACTACCGTTAGTAAATGGTTTGTGTGTACTGATGTAACTGTTCGCTAAGCAAAGTTAAGCCTTAGTTAAGCCTTATTTTTAACATTAGTTAACCCTTACTGAATCACGAGTTAGTCATTATGTAAGTATTATTTCTCATTTCTTAATCATTAACTTCTACCGTTAGTAAATGGTTTGTGTGTGCTGATGTAACTGTTCGCTAAGCAAAGTTAAGCCTTAGTTAAGCCTTATTTTAACATTAGTCAACCCTTAGTGAATCACGAGTTAGTCATTATGCATTTCTTGGTAATGATTCGTTTATGGTGATTGAACTTTCTGATAAGCATTAGTAAACCATCATTAAAATGTCAGATAACCCACCTTTATTTCTGAAAGAAACATAATCTCTTTATTGCCTCCTTCCACCTAAGAATTACCAAGTACTATTAGGCATGTATGGCAACGGTTTGTAAACTCTTGCTTTAGCATTAGTGAAATCTTAATTAACCCTTTTGTAATGGTTAGTGTGTGATGACTGGTAACATGGCAAACAGTAAGTTGAGGCTCATGTGACTGCCCCTCATGGATGTTTCTGGACATTAACAAATGACTTGATAAGCATTGCTTATGCATTATCAAGGATTTATAGCCAGTGCTTAATTTGTAAATCACAAGGTACCGGAACGCAAAACACATATGACATCACAGCGACGATGAGTTGGACAGAGGTCCCGGAACGCACAGAAAAACTATTATTACGCAAACGAATAAAAACGGAAAAAAATTAGATGCAATTCCCTGCATTTTAACGACATTGAGTCCCATGTCAGCTCATATCCATACGTTTGTTTCTTAATACAAGGGACGGTTGGCAATCCAATTGCTATTTTAAACAACAGCCATAGCCTATTAAATGCTGTAATGACAACAACCAATATTTTTTGTTTGATCGCTAACTTTATGCTTAGTAGTTTCGTGCAGTGCATGGAAATTATGCTTTCCCCATGAGGTGAAAAGAAACCGAAGCGGTCTTCTACTAGGCTAGTCTACCTATTGAAAGGACAGTGCATGGCTGTCCAATTCTTATCCTTTCCCGTATTCACACAACGTTGGCATAGGCCTATTAAACGTTAAATCCACGCTTTGTTGGCGAGTTTGATGCATATAATTTGGCTAATCCGCATGTGCTGTTGCGATATGCCACTTCACTGTTTCAAGGGCTCGCGCACTGATGGTAAGCGAGCTGCGATTTTCAGGGCTCGCGCACTGATGGTAAGCGAGCGGCGATTTTCCCGGTAGACTTGGCTTTTCACACTGTCTGCTCGCGCTGCGGTCCGGTTGAAAATCCCTCCGACCAATGTTTTATTTGGAGCGTGTAGGCCCTATTTGAATGAAATATCACATTGTCTTTGCTGTTTTCGTGCTCAAATTGACTCGTAAGCAACTCGAGTCTTGGGAGAGAAGGAAACGCGCACACACACATGCTGAGGCCAGCCGAGGAAGATCTCATCCTCTCACCCAGGCTGTCTTTTTCGCTAGGCTACATGACTGATCAATGCACCAAACGCAGCCCAGGTGCCACTAGAAATTAGTATATCCAAAACCTTGTGTGACGACCAAAATTTGATGAAAACTTTTAAACAATGTTTGGCACAGCCAGGCTTTCCATCTCATCCGCGCATATGAACAAACAACGAGAGAGGGGCAACTTCACGTAGCCTACATTTAGTCAGATAGTAGGGATGGAAAAGTAGCCTAGTAGATCTATAGTTATGATTCTTAAATGTATGGGACAAGCACCAATTGTGCTTCCCCCACCAAAATAGCCACGCAAAAGCTGGACTTCTCCTACTGCAATAAAGTGGGGAGGTCGCGACTTTCGTCTTGAATGTTGCTAAATTTTAACTTGGCCTCCTCCATGCTTGCAGACAAGTCCCCAAGAGCACGTCAGAATCCTCTCCCTTTCACTCAAACACACTCTCATACACTAGTTTTGTGAGATGGCTTTGTTTTCCATTGGAAATCCAATATGTCGAATAATTAACTTACATGCCCGTGCGTCGCGACGATAAAATATGTCGATAGTTTTTTTTCAGTCGGTGCGCGTTGCCTTCAGCTCTACCATATTGTAACGGTGCAGCCGACTGTAGGCTATTTTTAAGTTTTAAAGGTTATGAGTTGGGCGTCAGGCAGCAATTAGACTGCCTTTGGTTTAGCCTTGTTACCTTTCCAAATATGAATAAAGAAAACGCTGACCAACACATAAGAAATAACTTAGATCAACACAACGAACATCTTTTCTCATTTTTTAAGTAGTGCACTTTTGCAAACCCTTCCTACTTGCAGACTTGCGCGCTCGGTCTCAATTTGGAACAGCGCACATCAGTGTCTGGCTTTAGCATTCAGAAATGGTGGTCTTCTCTGCGCGCACACTTCATGGTTCCTTCTCGCTTGCTCACTCGGCTTGTGGTTGTTGCGATCCTGACAGTCTCAACCCCAATTTAGGCCTATAGGCTGCTCGGTGAGATGGGCGAAATGTAGCGAACATGGGATAATGCTGCGCTCTCACTACTGAGGAGGCAGAGATAGTCCGTTACAATATAGTAGCCTCTATATTTTTTTTTTATTCATTCACGAGAGGTTCCGGATCAGCCATAATAAGTCCCGGAACACAGGGGGTCAAAATTACGAGGTGGGGGATCCTGTTCCGGCATGATCCGGCTCAAATTAAGCACTGTTTATAACCCATTACTTAAGTATATCTGGGGAACTGATCTAAAGTGAAAACCTTCCCATGCTTTACAACACATTAACAAATGACTTGTTAAGCATTGCTTATGCATTACCAAGGATTTACAACCCATTACTTAAGTATATCTGGGGAACTGATCTAAAGTGAAAGCCTGTTATGGCTTCACAACACATTAACAAATGATTTGATAAGCATTGCTTATGCATTACCAAGGATTTATAACCCATTACTTAAGAATATCTGGGGAACTGATCTAAAGTGAAAACCTGTTGAGGCTTTACAACACATTAACAAAATTCTTGATAAGCATTGCTTATGCATTATCAAGAATTTTCAACTCATTACTCACTCATATCTGGGAAACGTTTAAAGTGAAAACCTTTCCATGCTTTCCAAAACATCAACAAATTACTTGATAAACATTGCTTATGCATTATCAAGGATTTACAACCCATTATTTAAGTATACCTGGGGAACTGATCTGAAGTGAAAACCTGTTAAGGCTTTACAACACATTAACAAATGACTTGATAAGCATTGCTTATGCATTATCAAGGATTTAAAACCCATTACTTAAGTATATCTGGAGAACTGATCTAAAGTGAAAACCTGTTCAGGCTTTACAACGAATTAACAAATGACTTGATAAGCATTGCTTATGCATTATCAAGAATTTTTAACTCAATACCAACTCATATCTGGCAAACTTTTAAAGTGAAAACCTTTCCATGCTTTCCAAAACATCAACAAATGACTTGATAAGCATTGCTTATGCATTATCAAGGATTTATAACCCATTACTTAAGTATATCTGGGGAACTGATCTTAAGTGAAAACCTGTTAAGGCTTCACAACACATTAACAAATGACTTGATAAGCATTGCTTATGCATTATCAAGGATTTATAACCCATTACTTAAGTATATCTGGGGAACTGATCTAAAGTGAGAACCTGATAAGGCTTTACAACGCATTAACAAATGACTTGATAAGCATTGCTTATGCATTATCAAGGATTTAAACCCCATTACTTAAGTATATCTGGGGAACTGATCTAAAGTGAAAACCTGTTAAGGCTTTACAACGCATTAACAAATGACTTGATAAGCATTGCTTATGCATTATCAAGGACTTACAACTCATTACTAACGCATATCTGGGGAACTTTTAAAGTGAAAATCTTTCCATGCTTTCCAAAACATCAACAAATGACGTGTTGAGCATTGCTTATGCATGGGAGGCAACATCTGAGAGATCTTACTATTCTCATCAAAAATATTTACAAACCACTTACACAATACATTTGAGATGTGAGATGATGTGCTTCATGGTAACGGTAACACAAGACAGACAACTTCAATATCTTTAACTATTTAATTTTTTAAAGTAACAGTTATCAGCTTAAACAGTAACACAATGAAGAAAGAGAGATGAGGACTAGCAAAATGAAGAGATTAGATGAGGGGAGAGCTTGTGGAGAAGAGAGGTAGGCAAGAGAAGAGATATAGTGCATTCATTAATCAAAATTTTCTACAAGGGCCGGTGGCGTTCATGTGTGCTTCGGATGTCAGTGTTTGGTATTTACGTAATTACCACATGAACGCACAATTAGGAACTGTACTGCATTTAAAAGATATTTTCTACTGGGCAGCAGCAGCGAGCCCGTAGTTTTGAGCTCAGCCACTTTGCACTGTAGTTCAGGATTTCCCAAAATAGTTTTTATAATAAAAATATATTGAGAGTCTGTAATAGTGATCTAAAGTGAAAGCTGTAGAAACTGCATGATGACTTCTGTTCAGCTATGAAAATACTCCGGGTGTCGGCGGGCGTTATGGGAGAGGTGGCCGGGCGTTCACGGCCGCTATGGGAGATAAAGGGTTAAAGGAACTTCTCTGACGATGATGGTCCTTTGTAAAAAGTTTCAGGGGTAAACTGCCTTCATGATGCTACCTGTGAGGAAACAAACAAAAAAAGCACAGTTTTCAATTATGGGCAATATTATTGGACACAAGTCATGTAGAAAGCAATATGCACTAAGAAGCAGGAACTCAGACCGTTATCGACTTTTTCCATATACAGTCCCTTCCAAAGGGTTTGGAACAGAAAGGCGCATGACATTGGAGTACATCTCGTCTTATTTAAACCTACTGTATAAACATGCCATAGGGTCATTTCACGTGAAATCAGACACTTTGGGACCCGACCGACACCAGTGTTAATTTCGTGACGAAATATTTTCGCCATAATTATCGTTAACGATTGTTTTTCCCCTGACGACAATAAAACGATAACGAAAAAAACAGCATGTGTTTGTACGAAAAATATAACGATATTGATTCATATTTTTGTCAAAAAAATAAAAATGTGACTACAATACCATCGGAGACGAAAACCAATAGGAAGCATTTTTGTTAATATGTCACTGAAACATTGAAAAAGAATTTCCTGATCTTTCGCAAGTCGCGACCCATCTGCTCCGCGTCTCCCTCCCCTCCCTCACACACACAAACACGCAGGCACAGTGACAGGCAGCGTCGGTGCTGCACGCCCGTGACCTTTTTTTAACAGCAGCAGCCTACTTTTCAGGGCAATCCTGGCTGGACAAAAATATTGTTGCCCATTTATCCATGACGAAGAAGTTTATGCAGTCATGAAATAGTGGTGGTGCTGTCTGTCCTAAAGTAGCAAACATCTTTCTCTAACAATGCCTTTTTTTTCTCCACTCCCAGTCGCTTTCATGAACCTGCTACCCGACGGTCGTTGTCTGATCTTTTTTCAATGTTCGCTAATGTTTGTAATTTAAGGGTCTATGCGTTGGTACAAGCCTTCTGATAAGAATCACTTTAGTGCTGATCGCAAAGGATTCGGAAGTGTGGAGTTTTGCGACTTGTTTCAGTCAAGGACACTGAAATAGGAAGTAAACGGCCTTTCCACGCTTTCATATGCGTTTTTCCAATAACATCTTGCGAATGCATGCAACATGGACACAACCATGTCAACGAGAGCGCGTATGCCATCACAACTTCGAATCAAGCAAATAATATGCAACAGCTTGCAATACGCGCACGAGGGAGAGAGAGAGAGAGAGAGAGAGAGAGAGACGTCTTCCAACAGGTGCCTGTAGGCTACCCCGCGACGCTCTTGATTACTGGTATACCCACAAGTATTTTTTCATAACGTGCAGTCCCGTTTTTCCCCCGAAGTCGTAAAATATCGACAGAGCTGTATGAGTGTCGTGGCCATGATTTTTTTTACACATTGGACGCACTGGCTTATAAGACACTCTGGCAGTTTTTGACAATATTTCATGATTACAATATGTAATTTTAATCATTGATTTCCCCAAATTGTATTTTAGTTTGACAATTTTATAGAGAAGTGTAGACAAGAGGAAATGAATGTAATATTTTGGTTGACTAAAATTATTTTAGATTTCGGCGACTAAAATTGTATGAATTTTAGTCAGCTAAAACTAGACTAAGACAAAAATGATTTAGATGACCAAATTGTGACTAAAACTAAAATTGCATTTTCGTCAAGAGACTTAAACTAAATTAAAAATTCCTCTCAAAATTAGCACTGACCGACACGGATTTCAAATCATACTTGCTGTGCCTGTTTAGTAGCAAGGTAGCACCCCAGAACTGCATTTGTGCGAATCTGACACCAATATTAAGTGAGAAACAGACTAGCGAAGGTTTACATATGAGGGTAGGGTATAGTCTACATGTTTCTGACATTGGCTCAGCAACTCACCCTATTGGACCATCCTCCATTCCTGGTTCCATCCCCCTGGGTGCTCGGTGCTGGCTGTGTCAACGTGCATGGGTGGCTACCCAACACTGTTCAAAAACATGATGAGATTTAGATGAGATTTAATATCAGACAAAATATTTATTACATATCACTAAAAGCAAATACTGTGTCAAGCCCTACATAGCCTAAATAAACGAAACAGTGCCAGCATGCATACTTACACTGGGTCTGCGTCAGGGGGCACTTCCAGGAGATCTGGTCAATACTGTGTCACTGGTGTCAACAGTGAGTGGGCTGAACGTTCATCTGTACAATGTAAACAAACATTTAATTATTTCCCATACACCTAAAACAATTACATGTGTATGACATTAGCTCACTAACTCACCCTATTGGGTCATCCTCCACTCCTGGGTCCATCCCCATGTGCCATGGGTGCCCGCTGCTGGCTGTGTCAACATGCATGGGTGGCTGGCTACCCAACACTGTTCAAAAACATGATGATTTAGATGAGATTAAATGTCACAAAAACAATGCCAGCATGTATACTTAGGCCTACACTGGGTCTGCATCAGCGGGCACTTCCACTTATCAAATAAATCTGTCATGAGCCAACAACTGAGAGAGGGAAAAGTCACAATTTAGCTTTCATGACAGTAAATTACTACATGAGTGCAAATAAATACATCAGCAGGTTCACAACGCCATGAATTATTTCTGAGGTCAGTAGCCTACTGTAAGAAAGCTTGGGACAAATCATTCATGCAGTCATTTCAGAAGTCAGTAGGCTTAAGCTTACCTCATCTAAACATACAAAAAACAACATGACTCACTACAAAGACCTCAGAAAAGAAACTAACTTACATTTATGGTAGTCCAACACCGTTAGTAATGTGCCAATCTCTGCCTACATCTGCAAAGCTACTCAACGTGACACCCCCTAGTTTGTTTACATCCGGCGTCCACCTCTCCCCAATGCAATGAATTAGCTATGCACGATGGGCATGAGATTGTGTATCTTGCAAGCGACAGGGATTCATCTTTCAAATAAGAAAGGACTATGCAGACAATTGCATGTCTGTTCAGTGAATATCAAAACATTTTAGCAGCCAAACTTACTTGGATGCAACAGCAGCAGCGGCAGCAGCAGGAGTAGGCAGTAGGCAGCAGCAGGCAGGCAGCTCATCGCATGTTCTTCTCGCATTCGCTCCAACTTCTCGTGTCAACTTTGATTAATACTTCCGACACTGTCAACATCCACATGCCAATACGTCCGCGAAAACACCTTGAAATGACGACTCTTCTCCGTTTAGACTTGTAATTGTCCTTCAGCAATATAAACCGTGAACACTGAACAAGACACTACTTCCTCAAAGTTTAATGTGTCCCCTCAAAGAACGTCCCCTGGAAACGCATCACTGATCACAAAACAACATCCGGTCGATTAACCACTTCCTGGAATATTTGAATTATCAGAGACGATGCAAATTAGAATAGAGAATCTTTGGTATTACCCCTGTAATTAAGAGATCAGAGATTTCTAAAACTAGTGAAAAAGAGTTACAAAGTTAATTGTGTTTTCTGCTGGCCATTTTCGGTTGTTTTGACGGAGAGTAATGAGTATGACTGAGCTGTATTTTACCGCGATTTCAACGTTGTGTCATTTCAACAGTATTCTGGTCAAGGTAAAATAAAATAAAATATATATATAGGCCTATATTAAAAACGTTTTTTAAAAAAAATCAATGTCACTGTTAGTTGTACAGCAGATACCCACACATATGAGGTATCAAAATTATGGTTGAGATGTCTAGTTTTCAAAAAAAAAAAAAAAAAAAAAACTTGGGCTTTCAGTTATGGTGCTGTTGTTTACAAATTGTGTCAGAGTGAATTCTGAGGGTTAACATTACTTGTCCACCTAAGCAGTTGTATGTCTCTATGCAAGTGGGTGTTTGAGTAGGCCTACTCTATTAGTTGTAGAGAACAATATTGCTTAGCAAATTTTGTTAACTAGCATGCTAACTAGCGATTTCTGCTATTTTGCTCTGTGCTTGCAATGGCTCAAATGGAGGGGAATGTTTTGCGCTTAGTGTAAGCTTAATCTACCTTTTGGCAGTAGCCTACAAATAACAAAATTAATGTTTAAACTGTGCTTTTTTATTTGTTTCCTCACAGGTAGCATCATGAAGGCAGTTTACCCTTAAAAAAAGGACCATCATCGTCAGAAAAGTTCCTTTAACCCTTTAGCTCCCATAGAGGCCGTGAACGTCCGGCCACCTCTCTCCCATAACGCCCGCCGACACCCGCAGTATTTTCATAGCTGAACAGAAGTCATCATGCAGTTTCTACAGCTTTCACTTTAGATCACTATTACAGACCCTCAATACCTATATTTTTATTATAACAATTATTTTGGGGAGATCCTGAACTACAGTGCAAAGTGGCTGAGCTCAAAAGTAGCCTACGGGCTCACTGCTGCTGCCCAGTAGAAAATATCTTTTAAATGCAGTACAGTTCCTAATTGTGCGTTCATGTGGTAATTACGTAAATACCAAACACTGACATCCGAAGCACACATGAACGCCACCGGCCCTTGTAGAAAATTTTGATTAACGACTTTACGAGATGATGACAAACACAACAGCTGGCTCTACTCTCACCATGGCAACCGCTAAGTTGAAATACTCAAAAACCGGCATTCAGTATGTTCAGATAGTCATGGTAAATGACTGTCAGAAAATATTCAGCATTTTTACCTTTTGACTTCCTAATTCATTTGCTTGCTGTAGCTGATGAACAACAGTCTATTATCGTTTTATTAACAAAAAAAATGGCCAGAGTCTCACTCTGGTCCACCATCTTTAAGTTGTAAACAACAACAAAATAGCACATGAACGCAACGCACTTGTAAATACCACTTCACAACTAGATAATATCTACTAGATAAGACCACATGAATGCACTATATCTCTTCTCTTGCCTCCCTCTCCTCTCCACAAAAGCTCTCCCCTCATCTAATCTCTTCATTTTGCTAGTCCTCATCTCTCTTTCTTCATTGTGTTACTGTTTAAGCTGATGACTGTTATCTAAAGTTAAATAGTTAAAGATATTGAAGTTGTCTGTCTTGTGTTACCGTTACCATGAAGGACATCATCTCACATCTCAAATGTATTGTGTAAGTGGTTTGTAAATGTTTTGATGAGAATAGTAAGATCTCTCAGATGTTGCCTCCCATGCATAAGCAATGCTCAACAAGTCATTTGTTGATGTTTTGGAAAGCATGGAAAGATTTTCACTTTAAAAGTTCCCCAGATATGCGTTAGTAATGAGTTGTAAGTCCTTGCTCATGCATAAGCAATGCTTGTCAAGTCATTTGTTAATGCGTTGTAAAGCCTTAACAGGTTTTCACTTCCCAGATATACTTAAGTAATGGGGTTTAAATCCTTGATAATGCATAAGCAATGCTTATCAAGTCATTTGTTAATGCGTTGTAAAGCCTTATCAGGTTCTCACTTTAGATCAGTTCCCCGGATATACTTAAGTAATGGGTTATAAATCCTTGATAATGCACAAGCAATGCTTATCAAGTCATTTGTTAATGTGTTGTGAAGCCTTAACAGGTTTTCACTTTAGATCAGTTCCCCAGATATACTTAAGTAATGGGTTATAAATCCTTGATAATGCATAAGCAATGCTTATCAAGTAATTTGTTGATGTTTTGGAAAGCATGGAAAGGTTTTCACTTTAAACGTTTCGCAGATATGAGTGAGTAATGAGTTGAAAATTCTTGATAATGCATAAGCAATGCTTATCAAGTCATTTGTTAATGTGTTGTAAAGCCTTAACAGGTTTTCACTTTAGATCAGTTCCCCAGATATACTTAAGTAATGGGTTATAAATCCTTGATAATGCATAAGCAATGTTTATCAAATCATTTGTTAATGTGTTGTGAAGCCATAACAGGCTTTCACTTTAGATCAGTTCCCCAGATATACTTAAGTAATGGGTTGTAAATCCTTGATAATGCATAAGCAATGCTTAACAAGTCATTTGTTAATGTGT
>NC_085875.1:44794769-44799769 GCF_034702125.1 Engraulis encrasicolus | reverse complement strand
TGTTTCCTTGCATGCGTGTGCTTGTGCGTTGCACATGTAGATGAGTTAAGAGATTCAAGGTTTCTGCATCGTGTCGTAAATAACGGCTTTAGCTATTATCGCTAAACGCAGACGACGCCTCTTGTTTTGTGCTCTGGCCTAATACCGCCAAATGTGGCTTAATCGCCGACAGCATTGCATGACCACAGGTTTTCTGTAGCTATTAGCAGGCCGCTGAGGAGACAGAACATTGACTCCCAGGTGGCTATATGTCGTGTTTGCAAATACATTACAAGGGGTGTGATGCTGCATTTTAAAATTAAACGCAGGGCTCCGCCGGGAGAGAGGAGAGGAGAGGAGCAGAGAGGAAGCAAAGCGCAGTGCAGCACCAAACGAAATGGGGAGACCTGATGAGATTGCTGTGTGCCGTCCAAAAACAGCCTGAAATTAGCAGATAATGCAGGCCCTGTTTCGTCTGTTTACACAATGTGCAATTGGCCAAGCCTATTCATTATATTGTGCTCTTATAGCATACATGTGGGCTATATTAGGTTATAATATAGATTTATGTTGTTCAGGGAATTTTATATTATCGAGAGAGAGAGAGAGAGAGAGAGAGAGAGAGAGAGAGAGAGAGAGAGAGAGAGAGAGAGAGAGTGAAAGAGACTCTGTGTGTTCCGTGCATGTCTGTACCTACAGTACATACAGTACCTGTATTGTTAATGTTTGTGTGTGTACAGTTTGTTGCACCAATGTACTATTATATCTATTATAGTAATTCATTGAAACCTGTGTAATGGCTTCTGTAGACAGCAGGCCTGGCACTTTTCCACAACATCATTACTCCTGAATGTCAACAAAGTCTAGCAGTATGTTTTATTTTTGATGTGAAGAAATTGTTTTTTTTTTTGCTATTGTTGTTGATGTTGATGGCACACGCCATATATATTTAAATGGTTCAACACAGAGAGAAAGTACACTGTAATATTCCAGGGCTGCGGTTTATTGATGACTGAAATTATTCACTAGGAGGGCAGGATAATGTAAGGAGATTGACTGCTGCAAGAAAGGAGCGGGAGTGCCCCGTATAGAAGATTGTAGGTCACCTTTGATTTCCTGAGGTGGTCATTATTGCCTAATCAGCACCCTGTGATTTCCCAGACGGACCGCTGTTGGAAATAATGTGATTCTTGTTTTTTTTCTCTCAAAAGCTATTTTGAAAAGCCCTGTTTGATGCATACACGTACACAGAGGGTGTTTGTCCGTCCCTGTATATCAGTCGAAATAATGCCTGTCTTTTGAAGATGCATGCATGCATCTCTCCCCCTTCCATCTTCCACTTGCACTGCTTTACCTGTAATATAATATTAGTCCGGCCAAGTATATCCAATGGAATATGTTATCAGAGATGCTTACATCTATGTTTTTATAAATGCTCACTCACATGTCTCTCTCCGCACTGGTGTGTGTCGAAAGGGGAACCAACCAATGCATAATGCATCATCTGTTATTTTTGATGTATGTATTGCATTGTCTTACTTTGTCATGTGCTTCTTTTGCTCATGTGGTATTCATGTTTGTTGTATAGGTGGGTTTGTTTGTGTGTCTCCCAGTGTAAAATGCCTCTTATTTGGATCTAAAACAACGTGTGAAATTGTATTCTGGGACCTGGGTTGCTTTGAAGATAATGATGTGCAGGCAGAAGCGCTGTCCATTGGGAGAAAACGAGAAATATGCTTGCTGAGGGAGTGAGGGAGGGAGGGAGAGAGAGAGAGAGAGAGAGAGAGAGACAGACAGACAGACAGACAGACAGAGAGAGATACAGAGAGAGAGACAGAGAGAGAGAGAGAGAGAGAGAGAGATACCCAGAGATATATACAGAGGTACAGAGAGGGAAAGAGAGAGAGGAGGGATGCCTTTATGAAGGTAACTCGAACTCACCTGGTGGGATGAAGCGGTGAGCTTGATGATCTACGCACTTTGTATATTCCTGTGAGTTCCAAAGGACCTTCACTTGAGACAGTGGATTAGAGGCAAGAGTGGTCCACCTTGCTCCAGGCAAACAGGTGAAGAGTGCAGGTGGGGGGCGGCAGGAGAACAAGATTAAGAGTATCGTTTGGAGGTTGGCCAATGTATTACAAAGAAGTTGGTGAGGTGCTAGCCAGTCACAGCAGCTATAATTGGGCATGACGTAGAGAAGTCAACACTTTCTTTCTTTCTCAATGTCACAGATACAAGGGACTGAAGATTTGGTCCGTTTTGCCACTGTTGTGCTCTAAAATGTTTCTCTCAGATTTGCATCAGTGCTTCAAGTGCTCACTCACTAAACTGACCTCAAGAGGTGAGACAGGAAAACATGGAGAAATGGAGCGAGGGTGTTGAGGCAGAAATGGAGCAAAGAGAGGCTGTTATTTTCAGGATTCATGCTTGCTTGCCCCCCCACCACCACCTTTCATTTCAGCTCTTCAGTATAGCCGGATATACTGTTTCCAACTATTTGAAGCCGCTCAGACAGGCCATAGTCTTTTGATATGCGTGTCTGACTGTGAGTTTGACAGAACCTGAAGAAGGATGTCCATGTTGTGAAGTAGGTTGTTTCTCAGACTAACTTTGACCTTGTACATTTTTTTCGCCACCTCAGCTGGCAGGTGTGTCAAGGATGGCCCATGGGTCACTCAGCAGATAATTTGATAAAACTATCTCACACTGACCATTTCACTGTTTTCTTTAATACACAGTGTTTCGGTCCGAGACCTTTCAAAAAGTTAACCCGAGGAAGGTCTCGAACCGAAACATGTTTTAAAGAAAACAGCGAATTAGTGTGTGGGAGTCTTTTCAAATTGTCCTCTCGAACTAACGTGACATTTGAAATTGAACTCTAACTAACGCTGGTTTACATAGTGAATCAGTTATAATCACAATATGATCTATCCTCGTGTGTCATCCAGAATCGATTAAAAAAAAAAAACACTCAAAAAAGACCATCATGGATTGTCAGAGTATATGATACGTACATTTTTTAATGTACATTTCTAAAAACATTGTGTTTGGACTGTATTAATATAGTAGTTAATGAAGTGAAAGGAAGATGAAAGAAATGCAATGAAACTTAAACGAGGGCTTTCAAGGCAAGAAATGTAACTCACTTTGGCACGCACGATGAGTTTTTGTAACTTCACTTTCTGTTTACAAGCGTCATAAGACTTTGCAGACACAGAGAGCAGGGAGGGGGGGACAGAAACACCCATAACCCCTTCAAATTAGCACAATGCTGAAATAAGAAATGCTCACCAGTTGGCCAATCATCCAGTTAAAACTGAAAACAGAATAATGTCTCGGATGGGCCCCTGAGAAATCCTCTCAGATAATTTGGACACAAATTGATTGTTTACAAGGAACTCAATACAAATCACTTTTCCCATTCCACAGCTGTCCTGATAACAGCCTAATGCTTGTGGTACCCCCATGCGCCCTTACACTAGTTGTTACGAAGAAAAAAACACATAATATGACATAATTATGAATAATGGGGGGTGTATTTTACTGTAGAGCTATAGCTTTTTGAAAAGCATCATTGCCATTGCTACATCTTTTAAGCAAGGCCTTATAAAATAATCACCTGACAATCTGCTTATTTCATATCACTCTACCTTGAGGACCATGTGGACTTAAGTTTCATAGAGAGAGAGAGAGAGAGAGAAAGAGAGAGAAAGATCTCTTTGTTTCCAAAATACTCTGAATCTCTTTGTTAAGCTGTCAACCGCAACTGCTATAACATCATCTTGCGGTCCACATTACACAACACTACACCCCCATTCTCTCTCACACACACACACACACACACACACACACACACACACACACACACACACACACACACACACACACACACACACACACACACACACACACACACACACACACACCCTCCGCCCGTATTCAATGAAATAAAAATCTGACATACGCCGGCTACATCTAATCCATACATCACTCGGCACGTGTCAGCTGGTGGCAGATTTGCAGTGTGCACTTTATACTTCAGCAGGTGCAGCCGCTTCCACACGCCCGCATTCACACACCGAACAACAGGCTCATATTTCAGACGTACAGAGTACGCTCAAAGCCTAATTGTAGCCTTGCGAAGGGTGTGTGTGTTTGTGTGTGTGTGTGTGTGTGTGTGTGTGTGTCTGTGTGTCTGTGTGTCTGTGTCTGTGTGTCTGTGTGTCTGTGTGTCTGTGTGCCTGTGCGTACATGCGTGCGTGTGGTGAGTGTGCTACACTAGACATAGCGTCCCCATTACCCAGCCAATGTTGCTCAGTCAGATCCATTCACAGGCATTTGCACACCATTTGAGTTGGATTTGTCTTGACTGTGGCGTTTTAACTGACTGCAGGGATGAGTAGTTGCTGGCTCCGGTGCTTGTGATGGTGCTTGTGGTGGAGAGGGGAGGTGTGCAGGGATCGGAGGGATGAGAGTTGGCAAGGAGAGGAGAAGAGAGAGGCATCTTAAGTGTAATAGCGTTTTCATTTTACTGCCCCATAAAGAGAATGAGCCCAGTAGTCCCACTGGCCCCCTAAGGCCCTTTCATTACACACACACACACACACACACACACACACACACACACACACACACACACACACACACACACACACACACACACACACACACACACACACACACACGCGCGCATACGCACACACACACGCACACGCACCGAGATGCTTCTCAGATAGACTCTTGCTGTAATTAGATTTGCCATCATTTTACCTGTGTGGCTCTGGCCCATGCATCATCATCACTAGTATTCTGCTGCGAGTCCATTTGGTCAACATTAAAAGCCTCGCATCACACGCTGAAAATAAAAACGAATTGACCTAATGTGGGCCCCTGGTCCTCGGTTGTTGCCAGACGCAGAGCCTCTTGCCCCAAAGCCATTGGCCAGTTAGCCGGGAGCTACAAACACCATTGGTCAAATTGTGCAACAGCTTTGTACGTTATTGGCCGAGGGCAAGAGTCTG
>NC_085875.1:44774769-44792269 GCF_034702125.1 Engraulis encrasicolus | reverse complement strand
TCATGAACTGCATAATGCACACCGTTTGGCTAATAGGGCATTACATAGAGCCTTCAGAAACACATTACGACTTTGAGATCGCCATTCTTGTAATAACCAATTCATAAAAGGTGTCTGTTTCGTCAACTATCAAAAAAATCAAAACAACCAAATCATTTAAGCATACAAAATTCAAAACAGCACATCCAAACCATCACATTCACAGCAGCAATCCAAACAACCAATATTCAGCCGGACCTACAGGGGGCAGACTATCAACAGGCAGCACTACAACTCACTTCCTGTCAGATCAGACCCACTTCCTGTAAGACAGCCATCTTTAAAGGCAGTTCAACATGTGCTGCGGAGGAGAAAGAATGAAAAGTTTGTTGAAGGCAAAGCCTGAAGAAGACAAACAAAACCTACAAGAAAAGAAACTAAAATCCCTCAGTTCACCGGTCACACGCAACTGGTAGGATAAAGACTTTTTAAAATACTTACCTTTTGTTGAATGTGGAGAAGGAAGAACATTTTTATCCTGCATGTGTGCTTCAAATGTACACATGTTGTACTCATGTAAAATGTTTGGTCCCAGTTGGCAACTGACATAGTTCATTCAATATTAATGACTTTAAGTTAAATATTTCCATTTAGTTTGTTTGCTGTTGGGTAAAATATTAAGGTTGACAAAGCAGCTTATTGTGTAACCAGTCAACCAGTTAAATTGTTTGGGAAGTTGAACTGGATGTGTTTATTTGGTTGTATTTAAACTTCAATGCAGTGATTTATGTTTGTTTGAAAATAACTCAATGTCTGTTATTCTTATGTTTAAGGTTTTCAACCTATCTACAACTTGAACCCCTTCAACAACAAAAGTCAACAAAAGAACTCAATAAAAAACAAAAAGGGGAATCATCTTGTCCCGAGTTGTTCCTTGCTCTACCAGGCTCTTTTCAAGTTCGAGCAGAACTGAGGGAAAAACAATCAAAAAACACACCAGAACTTGACAGTTGAAAACCAGCGTGGCAAGACGCGAAGGATAAACGGCCTCCAGTGAAACCTTGCCAACGCAAAGAGCAACTTCAAGAATGGCGGAAGAAGCCACCGGAAAATCCATCAAGCAGCTGAAGAAGGAGAGGACTTCAGCTAACACAGCCTTCACAAAGCAGGCGAACTACCTCTCGAGAGAAATCGGATACCTGACGAAGTCAGAGATTCAAAAAGAATACAGGGAACTCTGCTCACTCTCCAGGGATCTCAACTACGCTAACGACGAGTACGAGCTTGGCCTGCGAGTGGAGGTTGGGGGAGAGGAAGGTGAGGAGACGCTGGACCCCAAGGAGCAAGCAGACCTTTTAAAGACCATTGTGGACTGCATGAACTGCCTGGAAGAAGCCAGGCACCATGTGCAGACCAGTCTCTGGTTAAGGTACGCCGAGGGGGATCTGACCATCGCCGTCAAAGAAGCAGAATCGGCATGCGAACAAGCTCATGCAATCCCTGTGTCCCTGGCCAACCATGACGGATACGAGCGCCAGGTGGGAAGAGTAAAGCAACGTGTCGCAGACGCGATGACCGCATTCAAGGAATGGCAAGAATGGATACCCAACGAGCAGAAGGCTGAGTTGGATGGCAGGATAAAGAGCTTACGAAAGCTGAAGAACAATCTCGAGGCAAAGAAGGGCGAATTCCTGACTGTGCAGAGAACTGCAGAGGACGAGAGGTGGCAAACA
Source organism: Engraulis encrasicolus (assembly GCF_034702125.1). Taxonomy (NCBI): domain Eukaryota; kingdom Metazoa; phylum Chordata; class Actinopteri; order Clupeiformes; family Engraulidae; genus Engraulis; species Engraulis encrasicolus. Next base: position 44,790,557 of record NC_085875.1, on the reverse strand, counting down.
ACTCTTCAGGCCCAGTCAGCACCGCAGCCAGTCCAGCAGCCGATCGTCAAAATAAAGCCCACCAGCCTGCCCAGTTTACATGAATCAAGAGGAAAATACGAGGAAGACTCTTGTGTCGATGTTGTGCTTACCTCACACAAGGACCTGGAAAAGCTGGACGAGAACACCAGAGGAGATGAAGGAATCCTGAAAACAGGCAAAGTCTTCCTTAAACCCTGGGTCCAGTCAGGCCAAAGTGGGAGGGACATGCCTGCGCAAGCAGCAGCAACAAACACGGTGCTTCCTCACCAAAAACAAAAGAGAGAAGAGGATGACAATACCCTGGGAATCAGCTACAGTGTCGAAAATGACAAACTGCACCCAACAAACTCAGACAACTTCTCCAAGATGAAGAAAAAGAGAGTGGACCAAAAACTCCTGAAACAGAAGGTGAGCGAGAAAACCTCCAAACCACTGGCTAGAAGACAGTTGCCCAGCCCCGTAGCTAGCCTGTCTGACCCAATAGGTGTCATCACTCCCGTTACACGCAAGGGTGCCATTCCAGCCAGGAGAGAATCCTTCATAGCTGCACTGACCAGACCACAGGTCATCAAGAAAATCAGACGCATTGCGCCATCTAGTGATGCAAGTAGCCCAGTGAAAATCACAGGCAAAAGAAGGTCGCTTGAAAAAACTCCAGCCAGAAGTGGGCCAAAGTGGGAGGGTTTTCCGCCGGAAGAGATGAAGTCCAAACCCAAACAACGTGCACATATGGACTGTGAGTATGAAGATACCCAGAAAAACCTCTTTCTAGCAGATCAAGAGGAAGACAAAGAAACTGCATTCTTGGTCTGTGGAGGAAGATTTCAGACCAGTCTTCATCTAGGAATCAGACCAAAGGTCAACAAATCTTTCAACAAAAGAAGAAGAAAAAAAAAAACCCTTCTACAAGTCTGGACAGGGATGGAACCACAATGGAAACACAACAAACACTGACCATCAACTCTTGTGACCTCTCTGGGTTCAAGAACCGAGATGTCAAGTGGGAGGTGTTTCGTCAACTATCAAAAAAATCAAAACAACCAAATCATTTAAGCATACAAAATTCAAAACAGCACATCCAAACCATCACATTCACAGCAGCAATCCAAACAACCAATATTCAGCCGGACCTACAGGGGGCAGACTATCAACAGGCAGCACTACAACTCACTTCCTGTCAGATCAGACCCACTTCCTGTAAGACGGCCATCTTTAAAGGCAGTTCAACATGTGCTGCGGAGGAGAAAGAATGAAAAGTTTGTTGAAGGCAAAGCCTGAAGAAGACAAACAAAACCTACAAGAAAAGAAACTAAAATCCCTCAGTTCACCGGTCACACGCAACTGGTAGGATAAAGACTTTTTCAAATACTTACCTTGTGTTGAATGTGGAGAAGCAAGAACATTTTTTTGTCCTGCATGTGTGCTTCAAATGTACACATGTTGTTCTCATGTAAAATGTTTGGTACCAGTTGGCAACTGGCATAGTTCATTCAATATTAATGACTTTAAGTTAAATATTTCCATTTAGTTTGTGTGCTGTTGGGTAAAATATTAAGGTTGACAAAGCACCTTATTGTGTAACCAGTCAAATTGTTTGGGAAGTTGAACTGGATGTGTTTATTTTTGTATTAAAACTTCGATGCAGTGATTTATGTTTGTTTGAAAATAACTCAATATCTCTTCTTATGTTTAAGGTTTTCAACCTATCTACAACTTGAACCCCTTCAACGACAAAAGCCAACAAAAGAACTCAATAAAAAACAAAAAGGGGAATCATCTTGTCCCGAGTTGTTCCTTGCTCTACCGGGCTCTTTTCAAGTTCGAGCAGAACTGAGGGAAAAACAATCAAAAAACACACCAGAACTTGACAGTGTCTTATATAAACAGAATTAAATTTGGATAATGTAATTATAAGAATAAAATAATACTGTACAGTAGGGCCTATGTAATATGTCTCTCCCATGGAACAATATCTAGTACTTACAGTGTATGTTTACCTGTGAATTTCTGTCTATTAAAGGATAGCTTCTGCCAATTTCAATATGCTGTTGTATTGCTCACGCTACCCATGACTTGTCAGTGCCCATTGATGCTGCATTTTTTGGCTCAGCCCTTTCTGAGATTTGAGCTATTCTAATAACTTTGTTTACATTAAAAACATTAACATAAGCCTACTCCAAATATTATCCCAAAAGGTATTGCTGTTTGCTAGTTGTCTACTCATGTTGCAAACCTTTTGGATGTTATTAGGAATGAATCAAGATGTTTTGAAATGTAAACATACTCTGCCCCCAATAATATGCCCAGGATCTCGGAAAAGGCTGAAGAAAAAAATATATTCTCAGGTACTGACAAGTCCAGGGTAGTGTGAGCATTACAACTGCATGTCGAAATTGGCAGAAGTTGTCCTTTAACACCTATTTGTTGGGGCTTCCTTTTGTATTAAATTAGCCAGTGAGTCCATGTTTGGTGTGATGTTGTGTGGGCCTTAGTGAGAGAGATCCTGCGGCAGGAAGATGTCATTTTAATAAGCTTGCTCCCCTAGCACACATGTCATGTCATCTTCCTCCTCTCATTTCCAAAACTGCAGCCTATTAGATAATTCTCTGAGCGAATTTGTCATCCAGACGGTATTGCATGGTATGAAGCAACGTTTCCAAAACCTTTCCTTTCCTGCTGCGTTCACGCACATCACTTGAAGACACAATGCATTCACATGCACGCACACATGCACACATGCACGCACGCACACACACACACACACACACACACACACACACACACACACACACACACACACACACACACACACACACACACACACACACACACAGACTAGCAAAATTCTGGATAAAAGGTGAAGTGTGAAAATGAGTCGTGCGGATGGTGGACTCCCCATTTCCTGCCAGGTGGAGAGAGAGAGAGAGAGAGAGAGAGAGAGAGAGAGAGAGAGAGACTGAGAGAGTGAGAGTGTGGTGTGTCACACTTGAACCACAACAGCCATTGGGACAGGCTCCCATCAGGGGCGGAGCTATAATAGAGAGTGTAATTAGGGCATTTGCTTCTGGGCCCAGGGGGCCCTCCCATATTGTTGGTGAGGGCCCTATTATGAACTTGGCAGGCTGTATGAGGGGGGCCCTATCACTGTTTTTCCCTAGGGGACCCTGTGTGCTATTGTTCTGACACTGGCTCCCATGCATGCTCACACCACATCACACCTTGACAGCCTTGCCCACACCCGTGTGAGTACCTGCACCAGTACCCGCGCCAGCGCCACCACCCGTGCCCGCGCCATCCGTGTGGCGAGGTGACAGCCGTTTCCTGGCACCGTGTGGCAGGGAACGCGGAGGTGAGAGGTCGACTGGTGGCTGCTCCCTCCAGTGGCGTGTGAAATGCGTAAATAGGTAGTCATTATTGGACCTGTGGTGTGGTGGTGACGATGACAGTGGTGGCAGTGGTGGTGGCAGTGGTGCTGCACGGTGGCGGGAGCCGTTTTAAAATAAGTGGCTATTATCACCTCAATATTTTTCTTATTATGACAATTACATGCTTCAGGAGCGAATTAAGTGATACACGATGCCAACTGGGAGTAGTTGACAGCTATTTGGAGGCTCAATGCACAGAGCAATTTGCAGCAGAGAGGCAAACAAATTAGATTTGGGCCACTTTGGATAGGGACCCGACTCGTTGATTTTTTGGACTGCTTTTCCGCTCCTCCTCGCTTGCCTCACTGAACACCTCTGTGGAGGGCGGCGGGCTGCGACAGACAGACACATCTCTCTCTGGTTTGAAAAGGCAAACAGACAAAAGTCCTCATAAGTACTAGGGGTGTAAATAATAATCGAAATGTATCGATATATCGTGATATAATCTGACGATTGAATCGAATCGCATTGTATCGTGGGGCATTCTTAAGTATCGAAAATAATCGAATCGCTGGCCCCTGCCCAATGCCCCAGCTCCAAAACATAATAGAAGTGGAAAAGTAATTGGAAAAAAGTCGAATCGAATCTTATAGTATCGTATCGTGGGGCATTCTTAAGTATCAAAAATAATCAAATCGCATCGAATAATAAGATATCGATATTGAATCGTATCGTCATGGAGGCTGTGATTTACACCCCTTATAAGCACTAGCAATAAGTTGCTAGCAATAAGTCCTTTTGACCACTCTCTTTACAAGGAGAAAAAAATTGCACAAAGTGCAAATTAACCACCGCTTTGTGCTTAATGTAAGATTTTTTTTCTCTTTCACCAATCATAGGTGGATTGTTTTGTTTGCTTTCAGTACAAGCTTGAACTCGCCATCAACTCCAACGCTTTTCACATCAGAAGCACGGCAGCCTTGAGTCAAGGGCTCACTCTATGTGTAGCTCGCATACTTATTCCACAACCAGCCAGCCAGCTCTCGCTCAATGACTACTTTCAAATGAGTTGACTTTTTTATTGAAAAGAAGAAGAAAAAAAATATATATATATATATATATATATATATATATATATATATATGTGACCTCCATTTATAATTGCCTTAGAGGTATTCTCCTTTTAAAAGGAATTTAAAGTGTATGTGGTTAACAACTCTGAAACAAAAGAAAAAATAAAAAAGAAGAAAACGTGTTGGAGAGCTCTTCAGTTTTTTTTGCACTCCTTTCCGTCTGTACAAAAAAAGTGTCATCTCCTTGACACCATTAGCGGGAGTGGTGATAGTGTCACCGAGTGGCTGAGATAGGAGGCAACTGCAATCACCTGTCATATCCTGCCTCAGATGCCTCTACGCAAGGGCCCCACAGGGGGAAGAGACAGGCCTGCGGGAGGGAGGGAGGCAGCCAATGCAAATTACACCTCCATGTAACTGTATGCATCACGCATCAAAGACCCTGGGCCCTATGCCAGCTCCAGAATCAAGTATACCTGCACATCCAGGGCCGCTGACGGCTTTTGGCCGGGCCCTAGGACAGCGTAATTTGAAAGGGTCCCCCAGCCAGTACCTACTATATGATGACTACCCCATTCCCCTTTCTCCTTGGGCCCTGGGCAAAAGATCCATTTACCCCCAGCTCCCTCCCCCTGTCGGCTTTCCTGGGTACATCTAAAGGGGTGCATGAGGGGGTGTGGGGTAGTGTGGTGGTGTGGAGCTGAGCATTTCATTACAGCACTGAGGAGTTCACATTGAACATTGAGTTTCCTGACTTTGGCTGACCGCACCACTTCTCTTTGAGTTAGCATTTAGCGCAGGGTCTGGATTTGGTTTCCTTGTATTGCGTTTGACCGCACCTTTTCTGTTTGAGTGTTGCAGGCTACTGTTAGGTAGACTCACTTCCCTCGAAAGGCAGTGTGTATTTCAAACCCAAGAGTGTTTTTCTTTAGTAGTGTGCTTCCGTGAAACAAGAGAACTTGTGGTAATACTCTCCCTCTCTCTCTCTCTCTCTCTCTCTCTCTCTCTCTCTCTCTCTCTCTCTCTCTCTCTCTCTCTCTCTATCTCTCTCTCTCTCTCTGACACACACACACACACACACACACACACACACACACACACACACACACACACACACACACACACACACACACACACACACACACACACACACACACATCCCCTGTCCTGAGGTTCCCCTTCCCACACATTGACAGTCCTGGTCTCCCTCACTGCAGGAGGCTGAGTGACTGACTGACTACCACATGAACTCGTCTCCCAGGATCCTTCCCCATCACTCCCACAGAGCTCTCGCATGAGTAACATCCTCTCTCAAGCCAAAAAACTCAGACAAATATAGTCACTTCCTTTTTTTGGGGGGGGAGGGGGTGGCATTTTAGATATTTATTGAGACAGGACCGTTGAAAATGTAGACAGGAAATCAGTGGGAGAGAGATATGGGACGGGATTGGGAAACAACACAGGCCAGATTCAAATCTGGATCCCCATGGGCATGCATACCCTAAGTGGGGGGCTTAGCGGGCTGTGCCAAAGCGCTCCCCTAAATATAATCGTTTCTTATAGCTGTTCTTTCGTGCCTTACTCATTCACATTGATAGGGTGTTAGATGTCCGAGATTTCTAATCAGATTCATTGTCACAAGTCTAAACTAGGACACTTGTACAATAGACAAAAAATAAACGCAAGCCGTAAGTAGTGTACAGACCAGCAAAGGGTCTAACAGCAACACTGTTCTTCTGTTTTCCTCTGTTCCAGGACCTGTCCGGTTCCATCGATGACCTGCCCACGGGAACAGACCCTGGTGGTCACGGCTCTGGAGTCGGTGCCAGCTCAGGTGGATCTGGCAATGGAAGCATCACCGGCAGCGGACCGGGCAGCAACAACAGCAACAGTGGCAGCGGCAGTAACGGCAGTCAGGGGGAGCCAAGCAACCCGGCCCGGTCCCCGCCCTTCTCCCCCCACGCCTCCCCTCGCCTGCCTGGGGTGCGCAGCGGGCCCTCCCCCTCTCCTGTGGGCTCCCCCAGCGGATCCAGCCAGTCCCGCTCAGGACCTATCTCCCCGGCCAGCGTGCCAGGTTTGTCGTGCCCCCCCTTGGTTTTTACTACTAAAGCAGCACCACATGCCCCACTGTTTTGAGAGTCCTAGTTTTGTGGTTCTCTGTACGCAGCAGCTACACTGCTGTTATTGGCAGGGCCTACCTGCCCAGTCCATGGTTTGTTGCCCTCTGTGTGTGTAACCCCATAATGCACACCGTACCACCAGTGGCACGCTGTAATGTGTTAACTACCATATAACTACAATACTATGACATAACACAGGGCCTTTAGTAATGCACTATGACTTGGTCATTGCCATTCTAGTAACACCAAATTCATAACACCGTGTCTTAACAGGTTAAAGCCGTCTTACACTCCTGTCAACAGACACTGCAATAACAACGCTTTCAGAGCCAGGGCCTATTTCCCTAGCCAGAGTCCCAAGTTTGTCGCTCTCGAACTGTTAAAGGCCAACTTACTATACTCCAGCTACACTATTGTCATATTCATATTTGTATTTATACAGTACAGTCTCTTACTACACTTACAAGACAATTTGTAGTCGAGTCTAGTCAATATTTGAGTCGGCAGATGTTGAGGTACTACATATGGTATTTCAAACATAATTCTGACAAAAATACATTTATTATCGAACACAGAGCAAGACATATGTCACATGTGATGTGATGAAGGAAACAGTGTGGAACACAGGACTAATTGAGGTCCAGCCAGAGTATCACAACGCGTGTGCTATTTCATTAGCATGTTCTTTAAGGCACCCGATATGCTCTGCAACACCATGGCAGAGAAGAAAACGTGTCTCTTTCGCGTCATTTTTTTTTGTCCGGCGACAGATGTCACCTGGGCTATAAATTAGCCTGTATGGTGCATTTAGTCCCCTTTGTCTTCATTAGCACTTCCTTCAACACCATTGAATTACCCACTCAGATCAATAAACCTGTTAGCTATTACTATTAGCCTATTAGCTCAATCACTATCACTGAGGTAGACTATTAACATATATATCTGTCTGTGTTTCAAAATACTCTACACGGTAAAAAAAATGCAGTGTTAATTCAAGACACAATTGAACATCTTTTAGAATGTATTTGATCCCAGGGTACTCTCTGACTGTTGGATAATTTACTGTGCATTCAGAGATGGCGCTAGTTTTCCAGGCCCCAGTTTTCCACACCCTATATAAATAAAATAAGATAAGATGTGATTGGACGGTGGTGTACTCTGCTCACACTGCAGAGCTCTGGGTAAATGAATCTAACGCCATTGATGATCAGCCTATGGGACTTTGATTTAGATGCTCCACCACACTCATGTGTTGAGATGGGGCAAACTGTACCACATACACAGGCTGGTGTGCTGGCTAGACTGAATGAATGGAGGTGAAGTAAGAGAGAGGGGGGGCCGTGTTTTTGATTGTAGGCGAGCTGCTGGAGGGAATCCTACAGGGAAATCGGGAGGTGGGATTGGCAGTGACGGCTTGTGATAGCCACCTGCTGTGTGATATTAAAACACAGGCTCCTCGGTAACCATTTTAGAACAATACCGGATTCCATCAGGTTGCTGTCAGCATCACCAACCCCCCACACGCACCCTCAGCCCGCGCGGAATAACTTGAACGAGTCAATAAATTGTAAAAGCGTAATGAATTTTTCGACAGGCCCCAGACAGGTGCGAGTGACACTTAAATATGATATGCATATGAGTGTGTGTATTTCAGTATGTGTGTGTGTGTTTCAGTGTGTGTATGAGTGTGTATTTCAGTGTGTGTGTGTGTTTCAGTGTGTGTGTGTGTGTGTGTGTGTGTGTGTGTGTGTGTGTGTGTGTGTGTGTGTGTGTGTGTGTGTGTGTGTGTGTGTGTAGTGCAGTGTGTGTGTGTATTTATGTCTGTGCGTTGACGAGCTGTTTGGTCAGGCTGTCTACCCCAGACATCCTCCCTGATGGAATCCTGACCAGTGTGCCGGGCTGTCAATCACCCTGATGAGGCGGGGCCAATGCATGAGTGAGCTCGTGAAGGCCGCGCGGCGTGGCGGTGGCAGACTGAGCGCGTGCGTGGCGGACAGTGATTGACGCTAATGGAAAGCAGGCAGAAAGTGGGCTCCTTGGCGCACAATGGAGCCGAATGGCGAAAGACAGGCCAGATTGAAATATTGAGACCAGTATGGAAGCTAGAATGTAGGGGATGGAGGGGGAAAAAACAACAAAAAGTGACACAATAACCAATTTTATAAAATATTGTCAGATAAGTAAGAAGTGTGAGCAATGTGCTCGAAACATGTGCAAGATTGTTTTCTGCGTCACTGAATTGGTTTCAATTTGAAGTACAAATGTGCGTATTGGGAGAGGGGGGGTGTTTTGAGAGTGGGCGTCGCAAAACAATGCTAATACAACTGCCACAAGCGATTAATCTGATCATTATACCAAAACTGAGGTGATTTGAGTGAAGCAAAAAATGCTTCTACTGTTGCCCTGCCACGTTGGAGGGTGGAATATTAAAAAATGGCTTGTGCAGCATACAGAATGGTTATGCGCAGGCAGCGGGGCTGTCAGTCACGATAATAGGAGAGGGTGATTTGTGTGCGTCGGAGCGTGCCACTGCTGCGGAATGTGGACCTGGGGATGCATGCGGGGGTTTACATGCGGCGCTTACCCTATAGCGATCCCGCTCCGACAGGTGAATCCGCACAATGTATTAGCACAGGCAAGCCTGTGTGGCGGTGTCAATGCACAATATGGACCTGTGTCAAGGGGAGCGGAGCGCAGCAAAGGGCCTTGTGGCTGTGCCACAGGTAATGTAATGGGTCTCGCAGGTGACATTTGGAAATGTTGTCATTTAACACAGGGTGATATAAATTATGGAACATATAAACAACACATACAGTATAGCCAGTGGTAGGGTTTTTTATTATACTGTGCACCCTCTGGTTTGTGGTAATGCCAAGAATTAATGGCAAAATAGGTATTGCTGTTTAAATTATAGTTGAACTAAATTTACATTTTCAATTATAATTTTATAATTGCTGAATTACTACTCATTAACATGACCATGGTAATACGCTTTCTTGCTGTGAAGCATTAGCATCTACATCACCTATTTCACTCAGTAATATTGATGCCTTTGCCTATATTGAACAGCGGAATATACATAGTACAAAGACATTTTGTTGCAGCCTATGCTTTAGATTGTACTGCAAGATCATTTTTTTGGCCATACTACCCACAACTAATTAGATATGCATGGTACATCCTCACTGATGATGAGATTCCAACCCCCTCTTCTCTTCTCTTCTCTTCTTTTTTCATTCCCTTCTTCCTCTCCTCCACCCACTGTGCCCCTAGACATCTCCTCCACCTAAGTGTGGAGCAAAAGACTTTTAACACTGTAGCCACTAATGCTCCCCCTGACTCTGTCGGGAACACGAGGTAAAACACTTAAGGCGCTCATGTCTCTCTCTCTCTCACGCTCGCTTTTTCTCTTTCACTTTCTTTTCACTTTATCTTCTTTCTCTCTCCCTTTTCCTCTGTCTCCCTCTTCCTCTATCTTTCTATCTCTATATCTTCTTGTATCTCTTCCTCTTCGTCTTCCTGCTCCATCTCTCTGTCACTCCCACTACTTTCTTTTTCACTCCATCTATCTCTCTTCCACCTGCTTTCTCTCTCTCTCTCTCTCTCTCTCTCTCTCTCTCTCTCTCTCTCTCTCTCTCTCTCTCTCTCTCTCTCTCTCTCTCTCTCTCTCTGTCTCCCATATGATCCCAGGGACTCGGAGACTCTCTGCTCAGCCCCGACCGAGGCAAATGGAATATGCCGGAACATTATCTGACTTTGCCTGGCATTCGGATTTTCCTCGAGCCAGGAAGCACTCGGCAAATTGATTTTTCCCCGTCGCGCCAGATTTGTGACAACCGGGGCCAACAAACGACAAAAAAAGAGAAAAAAATAGCGTGGAGCAGCCTGAATGTCTTTGAACCTTCGGGGACAGGAGGGCCATTAGCAAAGGCACTCCCTTGAGTCACAGGGTGGCCGTGCAAGGGTAAAGAGCAGAAAAGGAAAGAGAGAGAGGGGGGTGGAGGCGAGGGGTTGGGAGGAGTGGGGTTGGCTTGGGGGGGGCGTTGAGAAGAGAGCAAGTGGCCATGGATGAGCATTTGTGTCGAGATCCCCCCGCTCAGTGCCACCGACAGCTTTGACCGGTCCCAGGACAAAAATCATCTGAAAGCGCCCTGGACTGTTGATCCTTTTGCCAGCCCTGTCAGCAGGCCTGTCATCCCGTCTCTCTGTCTGCAGTCTGCACAATACATTTTGTAATGCTTATTCAACACTTAGACAGTCGATTTAATATCTTCTAGAGTGTATTTGGTCGCAGCGTACTCTCTAAGTGTTAAATTAAAACTGCATTTTTTACTGTCTGGCAATCACATGGCCCGTAATAGAGGTGGTGGGTGTTGGTGGAAAGCAACAGGCCTTGCCACTCAGTGTCACCGAGCCTCACACGTTTGTCCCATCAAGCCACTGGGCCGTACCAGACGCACCCGTGTGTCCCAGACCACACCACACCACACCAAGGCTGCTCCATCCACAGCTGGGAGATGTAGCACTGGGGCCTCACGTCACCGTCAGCCTAACACAGACAGAAAGCCTCGCTTCTCCATAATGGTCCAACGGGGCCCGATAGAGCACGATGGGCCACAAAGATGATGTATGTGACAAAGATCAGAGAACCAGAGGAGGCGGAGGAGGATAAATCAGAGCAGCGTGCAGTGCGGTGTGGTGCGGTGTGGTGTAGTGTGGTGCGGTGTGGTGTGGGTTTTCCAGTGGTCACTCATATAAATGTGAATGTGAGTCACGCTAGGGTGCTTTTCATAATAAATCAACAGGTAGATTGAAGCGCAGACTTATGGCCCATCGATCAGCGAGTGGCCGGAGCATTGCCACGTTTCACAACAGATGTTTTAGAGCAACCATAATAGGGGATGTAGTACTGTACGTATAGCCCAACTACACAATGTAATACCACTATCACTGTTATTATGCCTCTCCCCAGTGGTAGCTTCTCTGATCTATGCACCAAGTGTTGCGTGCTAATAGGCCCATGAACTGATTACATTTTGGAGGTCAGCACTTTCAAGATGTTTGTGCAATAACTAATATGATTTGTAGTATGATTTGTAATGAATCTATGGTTTGCTTTTAGAGAAGGTTTAGGGAGCAGAAAAGAAGGGCACTACTACTACCACTACTATTGCTACTACTACTACTACTACTACTACTAATAATAATAATAATAATAGTAATAATGATAATACTAGTAATAATAATAATAGGTGGCAGCTCTGTTTGTCTCTACTTGTAGCAAGTGATAAAAATCTCGTGAGTGCCATTCTGGAGGATGTGTGTGAGGCTCGGGGCCCATTGTGAGTGGACTAGAGTGGAGTGGAGTGGGGCCCCTCTCTTTCGTGCGGCGCTAATCGAGACAAACCGCATCCCTGCTCCCCTAATGGTGCACAGCGCACTCCAGCCAACCATCCCAACCACCTTTGGAAATCGCAAATGGCTCTCCTCTCTTACTCTGCTTTCCCTTTTGCACTCGTTCGCCGTCTCCCTCCCTCGCTCTCCCTCTCTCCCCCTTCTCCTTTCTCCTCCTCTTCCTCCTCCTCCTCTTCCCTCCCCCCCTCCTGTCATTCTCTCCCAAGGTCCATCAAGGTCCATTTAGCATGGCTGCTCCCGCCCTCTCCCATCGCTCACTCGCTCCCGCTCTGTCTGTCTCCTTTCTTGGTCCGCTCTGTCTCTTGATCTATCTCACTTTCTTTATTTCTGTCTTTCTTTCATCTTCTCTCTCTCTCTCTCTCTCTCTCTCTCTCTCTCTCTCTCTCTCTCTCTCTCTCTCTCTCTCTCTCTCTCTCTCTCTCTCACACACACACTCTTTTTCTCATCCCTGTCTCTCACTGGTTGTCTATGTCTTTCTCTATCATTCCCTACCCCTCCCTCTCCCTCTCCCTCTCCCTCTCCCTCTCTCTCTCTCTCTTTCTCTCTCTCTCTCTCTCTCTCTCTCTCTCTCTCTCTCTCTCTCTCTCTCTCTCTCCCTCTCTCTCTCTCTCTCTCTCTCTCTCTCTCTCTCTCTCTCAGCCTGTCTCTCTCTCCATCTCTTCCCTCAGTCTATTCCATTCCCTTGCCACAGTGTTCCGGGTCTCCATCCCTTTTCTTTTTACTTATTTATTTGATTATTTTCTGCGTCTTCTCTTTTTTGTTTTGGTTCGGAGACATGGTTTGAACTTCCTTATGAGGGCTTTCAGAGTAAAGCTGTTTATCTGCTCTCGCTTGAAGTGCTTCCAGGGCCGCTCGCTCCCGCGCTCACTCAGTTGCTCAGCCGCCAAAAAGGTCAGGGAGAGCCGGAGAGCCGGAGAAACGGAGAGACGGAGAGACGAGGTGGCTGGAGCAAGAGGGAGGATGGTGTGTGTGTGTGTGTGTGTGTGTGTGTGTGTGTGTGTGTGTGTGTGTGTGCGCGCGCCTGTGTGTGTGCGCGCGCCTGTGTGTGTGCGCGTGCATGTGTGTGTGCTTGCCTGTGTGTGCTTGCCTGTGTGTGTGTGTGTGTGTGTGCGTGCGTACGTGTGTGTGTGTGTGTGTGTGTGTGTGTGTGTGTGTGTGTGTGTGTGTGTGTGTGTGTGTGTGTGTGTGTGTGTGTGTGTGTGTGTGTGTGTATTTGAGAAGTGTGAGTGTGTGTGTAGATGTCCTCTGGCAGTCTGCTGGTGCCGGCGCTACATGCGCTGCTCTCTGGTCCTCTGACCGGTCTGGTCTGGGTCTGAAGTGTTTGAAGCGAAAAACAAAAGACAGAAGAGAGCACAGCGTCCAGGACATATTATGGTAATAGAGACTGTAAAAGGGGAGATAAGTGTAACTAACGTCTGTGTATTTGAATTTGTGTGTGTATGTGCTGTGTGCTTGTGTGTGTGTGTGTGTGTGTGTGTGTGTGTGTGTGTGTGTGTGTGTGTGTGTGTGTGTGTGTGTGTGTGTGTGTGTGTGTGTGTGTGTGTGTGTGTGTATTTATCTGTGCTTGTGTGTGTGTGTGTGTGTGTGTGTGTGTGTGTGTGTGTGTGTGTGTGTGTGTGTGTGTGTGTGTGTGTGTGTGTGTGTGTGTGTGTGTGTGTGTGTGTGTGTGTATTTATCTGTGTGAAGCCTAGTTCTTTGGGAAAAACAAAAGGTCCTAAATGTGTTGGCTGCATCGCTAAAAGCAACAAGACATTAATATTCCGATATTAATATTCTGTGAAGAAAGAAAACAAGTGTAACTGGGGAGTTGATGTTGTCAGGGCCGGATTAGGCTAGCTATTGCTGCAGCCTAGGGGCTCCAGCCTACCAGGGGGCCCCTGATTGGAGAACTGCAGAATTGTGACAGGATTCAATATTGAAAAAATCTTGTAGAGTAGCAGAGTAGCACAAAAGAGTACTTTTATTAATTCTGAAAGAAGTTAAGATGTCTGTCAGCTTACATAAATACACAAATACAAAACATACACAAAGACCCAATACACATTATTGTACAGTGCAGTAAACATATAGCACACACTCACATGTCTCATGTTGAGAACAGTTGGTAGATATGGTATCCTTAAAGTGGACATGAAACACTAGACAAAGTTGTCCTCATTAGAAATATTGAGTCTTAGTCTATCCATTCGAGTTGCCTTAATAGTGTCAGTGACACTGGTTGAAATATATCAAGTTTGAGAAAGATACATTTTTGCAACTGTGTAGCGCCATCATGTTCCACGGCAGAACGTTACATCACTGGGTGTGTTGCCTTGGAAATTCTACAGTAGCAAGCATTGGAGACGGACACAACGAGATTCAGAGATTTTACTATTATGGAGAACGTTAATAAGCAGAGGACAAAAGGAGGGCATTATTGTATTGCACCTGGCTGCAAAAATGAATTTTACCGTTTAAAGGCTAGTAAGAGCAAGGCAGTTCATTTCCATCACCTGCCCTTGAAGCGCAAAACGGTCCTCCACCGTTGGTTGGCCGCGCTAAAGAGGAAAAACCCTCCGGTCAACAACTATGCCAGGGTCTGCAGTGACAATTTCTTTTGGATGAAGATTACATAGAGGAAAAGATATTTGATCCATCGGGGCGTCTAGTGACTAGGTCCACCAACAGGCTTAAATTGGACGCAACCCCCTCTGTGTTCAATTTTACAACGTATGGCATAGGTTCTACTGACCGACCTACCAAGACAGCCAGCCCTGCCAAAGTTGCGCAGCGCCTGAAAAGACGACAACGGCGCACTCATCTAGTAGAACAACTTCAGGTACGATAGTATGAAAGACAGACTAAATCCTAAATTAATCACCAAGGGTAACACAAAACATTGTTCAATTCAATGTTAGCTTTGAACACTTGCAACTTTACAGCTGTCGCCCACCTGTTAACAGGTTGTTTATTTACTTGGGGTGTGTTAGGATTAAATGTCAGGCGATCGCTACCTCCATCTACTAACTACACCATGTCCGCTAGTGGGCGTGTCAGGATACATTAAACTTAAACTCCTACCTTGTAATTATGACACTGTCTAAATCTGTCACAAAATTTGCCTTCCAAGGGGGGCCCTACAGCAATCCGTAGCCTATGGGCCCCAGACTTAATCCGGCCCTGGATAATGTGTGAGGAGATGTTTGTGTGTCTGAATGTGTTTAGCAAGTTTTCATTCCAGAGGAATATGTTTTTGTTGTTGCTCTGTTCTCCCAAGTGCAGTGCACGCAGTTTGGCAAAAAAATGTCTCCCATTCCTGGGGTATTATGGCAGTGAGTCTCCCATGAGGTGTCTTTGTGTGTGTGTGTGTGTGTGTGTGTGTGTGTGTGTGTGTGTGTGTGTGTGTGTGTGTGTGTGTGTGTGTGTGTGTGTGTGTGTGTGTGTGTGTGTGTGTGTGTGTGTGTGTGTGTGTGTGTGTGTGCGTGTGTGTGTGTGCACACACACACACACACCATCCACCGGGAGACAATTCAGTACACACGTACACACTCTGCTGAATATCTCACTTTTATTTATTCGTCTCTCTCACTCTCTCTCTCTCTCTCTCTCTCTCTCTCTCTCTCTCTCTCTGCCCGCTTCTCTCCCTCCCTCTCTCTTTTCCTTTCACTCTCTCTCTCACGCAAATAAATTCTCCCTCATTCCTCGGGCTCCCCAACCTTCACCACCCCTCAAAGTCGGACACTTGTGACGCCTCTCCACACCTCGTCTCACTCTCTCCTTCATCTCCGCTTGTCCTCCATATCCCCATGTCCCTG
>NC_085875.1:44762269-44767269 GCF_034702125.1 Engraulis encrasicolus | reverse complement strand
GTGTATAGTATATGTGTGTGTCTTTATGTACGTGTTTGCGCACGCCACGCACACACACTTTCAAGTGTGTGTGTGTGTATATTTGTTTGTTTGTGAGGCGAGGGAAAGGGGTTGCTGGAGCGATCATGACAGTCAGTCAAAAGGACGTGGCTTGTAGGAAGAAGTATCCCACATGCGGCCTGTGATTGCTTCCCCACTTTTATCATTTATATTCTTTATCATCACTTCTGTTAGATGCCATGCCATGATCACACGGGGAGATTTCAGTGTAAAAATAGGTACGCGCAATCGCGCATGCCTCGCCTAGCCTAGCCCGTGCCCTCCAGCTATCTACCGCTCGCTGTCTCTTCTATCTATCTCTGTGCGGGGTTGTGTGACGGTTTGGAGGAGAAGAGGATTTTGAGAAATCAGATTAGACAGCCTGACGACTCCGCTGAGTGATAAGTGTTATTTTTTCCTTTGGTAATATGAAAAAGATGCAGCCCCACCACAAGCCTGAGCTCTCTCTCTCTCTCTCTCTCTCTCTCTCTCTCTCTCTCTCTCTCTCTCTCTCTCCCACCCACCTCAGCCTCGGATGAGAGCAGCTCTTTAATGTCATTTGACTTCCCTTTTCAAAGGGGGGTGCCATCACAACCAATATCTCCTAATACACTCTCTCCCGAATAGGAGATGTGGGGAATGGGGAGAGGGGCCCGTGATAAGCCGTCCTCTTCAGAATAAAGGAAGGCTGTGATGCCTTGGAGCCTGTGTGCATAGGGAGAGTGTTTCTGATCTACCCAAGTGTGCAGACAGATATGTTTGTTTTAAGCATCATCAAACCTACGTCCCCTAGACGCACCGTCCAATCAATAATTTGAATGACGTATAGTTTATAGAGTCGTTCAAGTTAAAAATCATGTCATACATATTTCCAATGTGCTGTAACCCAGTGGTTCTTAACCTTTTTTTCTTGAAGCACCCCCTAACCTGTGCCAAAGACAAGCCGCGCACCCCCAACCCAACCTTCTACATGTATTTACGCACTAAAAAACGATTTAAGTGATTAATTACAATGATTCTTGCTTTAGACATTAATCAATACTTTAATGACTTTACATGGGGACCAAAACATGTTTTAATTTTGTCTAATTATAATGTTTGAAAGCAGATTTTTGGTCACAACCTCAACACAAACAAAATTCCGCGCACCCCCTGAAATCTCTGGCGCACCCCCAGGGGGTGCCCGCACCCCAGGTTAAGAACCACTGCTGTAACCCACTACGTAAGACACGGCATTGTTAATTTGCTGTTACCAGAATGGCAATGACCAAGTCGTACTGCATTACTAAAGGTCCTGTGTTATGTCATAGTGTTGTAGTACTATGGTACTTAACATTTCACTGACTATTACAGCGTGCCACTGGATGTACGGCGTGCATTAAGGGGTCTACTATCATTGTAATCCGGCCATTCATGTGAAGGCAAATTAGAATGGTTTTGCTGTGGCCCAGCCGTAGCTCTAACAGCTGGGCTCTGGCCTGCTACACGGGTGACCCGGGTTCGATTCCTGGCCCGGGTCATTTGCCAATCCTATCCCGTCTCTATGCCATATTGCTTCCTGTCTCTCCTCCACTGTCCTATCTGAAAAATAATCCCCCCCCCCCAAAAAAAAAAAAAAAAATTTTTTTTAAAGAATGGTTTTGCTGTACATATTCGACGTGGATGGTGATCTATTGAAACCTGCCCCTCAGCTAACCTTTTCCTCCTTCTGGTTCTCAGGATCCCAGAGTGCTCCACAGACCACGGGGAGCATGCCCGACGCGGCCCACCATTCCACGGGGAACCAGTCTCAGGAGAGGGGTAGGTGCATCTCTTGTCTTTGCCATACTGGTTGTGTTGTTGACTTCAGATATAGGGATCTTTGCCTCAACAAATTAACGAAAGTCAGTAAAGCAAAGTTGCTTGAAAACACTCAAAGACATAGTGTTATACAGCTGTTTTCATGCAACACACACATGCATGTATGCACGTATGCATGCACGGAGACACACATGCACGCGCGTGTGTGCACGTGCGCACGCATGCGCGCACGCACACACACACACACACACACACAGCACACAGGCAGGCGATCATTCCTGCCACCTCCAGTCAGCTTGTAACAATGGGGCTCCGGCGGCACTAATTTGTGACCTTCTCAAGAACAATTAAGCACCAGCCCTAATGGCTGCTGAAATGGCCAGTCATTGTGGAGGGCACTAAATGGCCATGATACATGTGTGTGGTTACACTCTATTTAGTCTATTTTGGCTCAGTCGCTCACTCTCTCTCTCTCTCTCTCTCTCTCTCTCTCTCTCCATCTCTCTCTCTCCTCACATGTTCACCCCCCCCCCACACACACACACACACATACACACACATCACCACCACTACCTCGTCTACCTCCCTCCATCACCTCCTCCCATGTTCCTCCATCCCTCCCTACAGTTGTTGTTGTTGTTGTTGTGCTGCTAAGAGCCCTATATAGCCCCTCCAGTTAGCCCACATGAGGTGGCGGGTGGAGGATGGAGGGGTGTTTTTAAAAAGGCAAACTTGAATGTGCTGTTTGCTTTTAGCACTGTGCACAATGTCTCTCTTCCCCATCCATTTTCCAGGCAATTTAAATTGCTGGAGGCCTATTATTACACTGTGTGTGTGTGTGTGTGTGTGTGTGTGTGTGTGTGTGTGTGTGTGTGTGTGTGTGTGTGTGTGTGTGTGTGTGTGTGTGTGTGTGTGTGTGTGTGTGTGTGCGTGCGTGCGTGTGTGTGTGTGTGTGTGTGTGTGTGTGTGCATGTGTAATTGTCGCCTGTCGCGTCCCCCTACGTTAATGGACGCAGAACATTACAATAATGTCCCGGGAAAGCTGCTCTCACTGGCAGTCCAGAATACCCGTACTCTCAGTCCTCAAATCTGGCATCACTCCTGTACACTAAAGTTGTCTCTCATAGTGTCTCGTAGACTTTTCACAACAGTAAGTTGTGAGAAAACGTGAAATGACAAAATGCAAGATGCGAGAAAGGAGACATACAGTATTTTAGGACAACATTTATACACATTCCAACAAAAACCCAAATCCTCAGAAGTAAATAAATAAACAAACAAACAAAATAAATATTTTTTTCAGAGGCTGAAATATTGATTTTTTTTTGCTCCCTCTGTATGCGTTCGCTGTCACTGATATTGGGATTGAACCTTCAGTGCAGACGCTGTGCCAAGAAGCCATTTCCATTTAGCCTAATCTGGAATACTACCAAACGGAGCTGTTTGGAACAGTAGCAGCCTCTTTCATGCCTGGAGAAAATTGGAAACCTCAAGTACCCCCCCACTTCTCCCACCCCAACACTACCACCACCACCACCTCACCCCACTCCAACACACACACACACACACACACACACACACACACACACACACACACACACACACCACACACACACACACACACACACACACACACACACACACACACACACACACACACGTCACACACACACACACACACACACACACACACACACACACACACACACCCAACACACACACACACACACGTCACACACACACACACACACACACACACACACACACACACACACACACACACACACACACACACACACGGGAGAGAGAGAGAGAGGTTTTATTTGCTCTTTGGTTTAAAACGTAATAAAATGGAATTTAATCTGAACACAGGCTTCTGGAAGGATCAGTCCAAATGTCAGTGGGAACGCTGGAAGCACCTCAAAGAGAACAGCCCTTACAGAAGATACAGAGGATGATATCGAAATTAAATATAGCAAAAAATCCAGTCACAGTTTAATGATATTTTCTCTCGTTACAGTTTTTGCCGACTGCTTGCACACAATTTGCAAAATTTGGCTCATAGAGTCAAAACTCTACACACAAGCCAATTACTCTCAACACTTGGAGATAAACCCTTCACATATATGGCAACATGAAGCTCTGCTATAAAAGCATAAACATTGCCATAAAAACACTACAATCTTTTGTCAAAACCTCACTTTCATGTCAAAAGACACACAAAAGCACCAAATGAGAAAACAAATTAGATCAACTTTAAAACAGTTGTCTGCTTTATACTAAACACAGCAGTCTTTCTTTTTGCCGCAGTCTATTCAGTCTCACAGAATGTACATTTTCACAAGACCCCAAAATTCAATACTGTACATTACAAAACTGCACCTTACAGTACAGGACATTAAACCAAAGCAAAATATATCTCAAACAGTACATCACTCTAAATGCAACAGTGTTTAGGTGAGCTTACAGTATGTAGGCTACCTTTTTTGTGTATTGGTTATATTCACAAATGTTCAAACATCTAAATATGATATAAATATGGGGTTACGTCAACATGCTGTAATGACAATCATAGTCAATATAGGCTACTTTGTTTGGTTATGAGGTATGAGGTATTCACAGAATACAATACATTTCCACAGACACACTATGCAGCTGACATCTACATGACATCATCAAAATTATATCATGTTCAGTCAGTTTGCTCAAGTGCTTGCTTGGTAGTGTTCTGAAAATGACACTATTTCTACAAACTATCATGTTCACATTACCTAACATGTGATGATGAAGACAAAAGGCTACTCTTGGCGGCATGTATCAGGCTTGGTTTTACAGTACGTGAGTCAGTCAATGCCATACTCCATATTCTACACTTTACCATTGTGCTATTTGCCTTGTTTAGCATACAAGCAATCAAAGTAAAACAAATACATGCAAAATAAAACAAATGCAATGTAATATAAAGCATGCAACTTTGTAACATGGCAGAATAGTGTTCAATTTTGAAAGCATGTGTTTTATTGTCTGTGTCTAAATCTTGTCATACATCAGTGTGTTTTGTTTTTTTTAACAGATGTGTTTTCACAATGACACTCTGAGATTTTACTTTTGAACAAAGTGTCTTGTGTATGAAATTGTGTGTAGACAGCGGGAGTCTGTGT
>NC_085875.1:44742269-44749769 GCF_034702125.1 Engraulis encrasicolus | reverse complement strand
CACTGTGAAGGGCCGTCGAGTGGAACAGAACACTCATCTCCACACAGCGCCACTCCGGGAAAAAGCGCTTCAGACACTGAAGGAGTCTCAGCAGTAGACTAAATTTACACTCGCGCGCTAAAGCAAAAACCCCCCTGCTGTGCTAAGCACCGAGAAATCATCTCCTCTCGGACAGCTAAAGCGGTTAGCTTGAGCAATCTTCTTTTTTCTTCTCCAGTCTTTATATAAATCCTTTCATTTTATTTTTTTGCATTTGCATTTTCGCAGAAGGTCTCCGTTCCCCAGGCCCCCTGTCTACACCATCAGTCAGGGTCACCCTGGAACAGGCCACCCAATGAGACACCCACCCGACGTCCCTTCATCCACCCACACACCGACACCACACACATCACCACCACCACCACCAATATCAATGCCATCTCATGGGATCCCCAACACCACCGGCACCCCCCACCACCACCACCACCACCGCAGCCAGCAGGTCCCCCATCACGCCACTCATCACCAGCAGCCACACGAGGCACATGGGTAGGTGGCCCGATTGGATCTCCTCCTCGCCGCCACTCTCCTCATCTAATCC
This sequence comes from Engraulis encrasicolus, assembly GCF_034702125.1. Classification (NCBI taxonomy): domain Eukaryota; kingdom Metazoa; phylum Chordata; class Actinopteri; order Clupeiformes; family Engraulidae; genus Engraulis; species Engraulis encrasicolus. Next base: position 44,749,189 of record NC_085875.1, on the reverse strand, counting down.
TCTCACCTCTCTTCTCTAATCTGTACCTTTTACAGCTTCCTGTCTTACTACACTGTAGCATGGCGCATGAAGTAACACTTTTGCCTTGAAACGTTCTCATCTTCACCCATTTGGGACCTCCACCATTACTTGTCTATGGGACTGGCTGAATGAACCACACCTCCACCCTAACATGTCTTTCTGTGGAATGGAGTGAGTTTTTGCACCCACACCTCCACTCTCACTTGTCTTTCTATGATTCCACTGTCACTTCTCTCTATATAGGATGGAGTGGGTGATGCACTTCACCCGAACCATCTCTTCTCCTTCTATCTGGATGGAGACTCTGTGCTGAGATCATGTGTGAAAATGAAACCGTAAAAGAAAAAAATCTCAGTCCTTCTTCACACCTCCCAACAGAAAGACCTTTACATGTGCAGTTTAACATGGAGTGGTTTAACATGGTGTGGTTTAACATGGTGTGGTTTCACATCCGCTGCACTCACTTGGCCCTCTGAGGTTAGCAGGTGACAAGGGTTTGTTGTGTGAATGCTTTTTTACCTATCTATTCTTATGTTTTAGTATTTGTTTTTCATTTTATTTTATTTTTTTGTGTTTTTATTGTGTGTTAAAGAATGATGATGCCAAACTCCAGTGCAGCCACAGCCAGGTCAGGAGCAGTGCATCAGTTTACTACTTTGATCCAGGCTGAACATACGTACACAAACACGTCTTTGTCATTCCGATGAAGTGCATAAACAACTGTGGGTGTAACATTAGTGTCTAATATCTAATGCACGCCGACACTATGTTGAGCTACACACGTGCCCCGAGCCCATTCACACTCGTATCCTGCCACGACCGACTCTCTCTCTCTCTCTCTCTCTCTCTCTCTCTCTCTCTCTCTCTCTCTCTCTCTCACGGCCGATACTAAATGCACCTGAGGCACCACCACCACCACCACTGAAGCGGTAACTCACCACACGTAAAGACGCTCGCGGAGGAGAAGACGGCTGACGTCGAGCCTGAACGGAGCAGGGCCCCGCTCGCTCAATTACTGTAGCGTCCCCCTAAAAAAAGAGCGAAGGGCAAGTGCCGTCATATTCACGCCACATTAATAATGACAAATTAAAAGGCGGCCCGCAAGGCCGTTAACGCGGCCGCCTTTTGTGGAGCGCCGCGGCGGTCGATACATCATAAGCCGCTTGGCATTTTGAGGAGAAGTTTGTGTTGACACAGCGGGTTGATTAATGGGTAAAGGACGGGNGGGGGGGGGGGGGGTGAGTGGGTGGGTGGTTGGTAGTGGCGGTGGGGGGTTTGTGGAGGTGTTGGGGGCTGTTGTGGTGGCGTGGGGTTGGCGTTCATTGTACAGTGCACACACAGCATTGCGCTATGCTGCTTGATTGGGGAGGAGGGGATGGTGTGTTGGGGTTTAGCATTCGGTTCAGTATACAGCACCCATTCCTGCTCTCTTCTGCTAGCGAAGCCGACAAGGAGGGGGTAGACAAAGGGGTCAGTTGTCCCGGGCCCAGGCATAGACGAGGCCCAGTAACCAGGTCCCCATTCAGTAGCATATATTTGGAGGGAGGTCCTTCAAGGTGACTTTGTCCAGAGCTCAGCGAAAGCTGTCCACAGCCCTGGCTCCTGCTATGCTGCGCGCTCCTGCTATGCACTGTATGTAGAGTATGTAAATGCTGAAGAGCCCATTAGGAGACGCTTGCCTGTCAACAAGAAGTGGCACAACATGATGCACGCCGCTGTGCCCAATCAGAGACGCTGTCAGTCAACCCCCCCACCGCGCCCTACCCCCCACCTCTACCCTCATGCCCCCCTCCAACCCCCTCCCCATCTACAAAACGTTCCAGCAAATGTGTGACAGGCAGCCACAGTGAGGGTCCCCTATCATCTCCCTGTGCATCCTAAATGACTTTGAACGTCGTTATCAGTGTCCAGAAATCTGTTCCTTTTCCTTTTAACATGCAAAAGCCAATGTGTAACGGTAGCTGCTCTGCTTTCTCAAAGTCACCCTGACATGGTACTAGACCGTTCAGACTTGGTTCAGTTGTTGACAGGCGATTTTGGAGAGCAACTGTTAGCCTATCCTATATTTTGGGTCTCCAATGAACTGCAGAATTGTCTCCTTACCACTATCAAACTGTGGTTTCTTCTGTTTCCACTATCAGAGCAGTCCTCCATACCCATCATCCTCAGTTATCCAGCTATCCAGCACATGACAGACAGCATCCTCAGTGGAATCTAACAGAAGACACTCGCTTCTTAATACACACTGTTCCACCTGTGACCAGTGAAATAAATCGGACAGGCAGACTAAGATTTGTCCATCTGTGCACTGCCGCCTTGTGGACACAGGAGGGGATTACAATTTAGGGAATGTGTTTCAGATGGACAGACGGACAGACCCTCTTATAGAGATGCTAGCTAAAAGGATACATTATAGGATGCATCTAAAAAACGTATCTACCATAGTACTACATGACTATGACATTGCAAAGAGTCTACAGGAATCCACTAAGACTTGGTCGTTGTGATTCTGATAACGCCAAACAGGGGCCAAGTACAGTATTAACAGACTAGATGCGCAAACTGAGCAAAGGTACACGTTCACTTCGTGCACAATATGCACGGGGATGGTAAATAAGGATCCTGTTAATAATTATAAATCGTGCTTCGTTCCTGCAGCTGCATTTGTTCGCTGCCGCTGTTTACTGTGTTTGAATGGAAGCCTTTCAAGCTTTGCAGATTGCTTTGACAAAAGGCTTAGACATGACTTAGTGGAAGGTAATTAAAACAACCTGACAGGAATTGATGGGATAGAGAGAGGGGGGAATGCGAGACAGACAAAGAGAGGGAGAGGGAGAAAGAGAAGGAGGGAGAGAGAGAGAGAGAGAGAGAGAGAGAGAGAGAGAGAGAGAGAGAGAGAGAGAGAGAGAGAGAGAGAGAGACAGGGATATTTGTAGGGGGGTTGTGGGGTGCTAAGGGGGGTAGTAGGGGCCTTAAAGGCGGGTGTAGGAAGGGCATCGGCAGGGCTGCTGACAGCTTTGGCTGGGCCCAGGACAAAGCCATCTGAAAGGGCCCCCCTTGATATGCATACAATGTAACTGATTCGATTCTGAGTCCCTCGTCTCCCTGGGCCCGGGACAACATACCCCTTTGTCCCCCCTGTCGGTGTAGGATGAGCATCGGGGCCTTGCTCTCCTCCACCTTCTCCATACCGCTGGTCCTCTAGCTGACTTTGAGGAGACGCCAAGTTGATAGGCTCCTACGTTACAGTGCTCTGTGTCCAACGCTGCACTGCACACGGCACTCGGCACACGGCACACGGCACACGGACGAGCTGCGGCCGCAGTCTTGCAAAACGCAAGCTGACAAACCAGTTAGACCCCCACGGGCACACATTTTCCACCTGTTGTGAAGCTCGCTGTTTATTTTGTACGGTTTATTTTGTTTCCCTCCCTTGCTCAAAGCTCTCAAGCAAGCTGAGAGCATTTTTTGCTGAAGAGAAAGAAAAAAAGAGCATTCCTTGCAGGGCTCTCTTTTAGGAGAGAGAGAGAGAGTGAGAGATTTCAGAGAGCAAGAATGAGGTTGAAAGGAAAGAAAAAATGAGAGAGAGAGAGAGAAAAAAACATGTTTACTCTCCTATTGTGACGATCTCAATCTTCGCAGGGGCATTTGGAAGCGTTTAGAGCAGGGTGGGTTTTTTTTCTTTTTATTTCGCGCGGCAGGAAAATGACACAGAGTCTGACCATCTGCTCGCGTGTCTGGCCTGGTGCTCCGCGGCGTGACCCCGTGAAAACGCGAGGTGAGGCAATCAGATGGCGACGATACGCACCCTGAATGGGGTGAGACTTTGGAAGGGGGCGAGGGTGGTGAGAGGGAGAGAGAGAGAGAGAGAGAGAGAGAGAGAGAGAGAGAGAGAGAGAGAGAGAGAGAGAGAGAGAGAGAGAGAGAGAGAGAGAGAGAGAGAGAGAAGGCTTTGTAGGGGGTGAAGGTGACGGAGAATGGGGGGGGGACGTTGGAGGACATGTGGCAACAGTACCCACACTGGCATTCAAGGAGAGAGAGAGAGAGAGAGAGAGAGAGAGAGAGAGAGAGGAAGAGAAACAGAGAAACACAGACACACAGACACACAGACACACAGAGAGAGGGAGAAAGAAAATGTGTGTGTGATAGAGAGAGAGAGAGAGAGAGAGAGAGAGAGAGAGAGAGAGAGAGAGAGAGAGAGAGAGAGAGAGAGAGAGAGAGAGAGAGAGAGAGAGAGAGAGAGAGAGAGAAAAACGAGAGAGAGAGAGAACACTTCCCCTTCCACCCAGAAATACAAACCCACTCCACAGTCTCCTCCACAGCCTCGGACGTTTGTCATTGTGTGACTGTGGAGCCCACTGTGAGGGCTCTCAAGGCCCTTTCTCCAATGCTGAAAGTGCCATTCAACAACTCTAAATGAAGGTTCTTGGGAAAACTGCGCTGTTGTGTGAAACTACCATTTTAATAATAATAAAAGTGAAAAAAAATCACTTTAACATATTTTCTTTTGCATTTTAGTGTTGAAAAGATCCCCATTTTCGGCCAAATACCTTATACTTAATATGATTATACTTAGTACCTTATTTTAAGTTGAAAAAGAAATGCTTCACTCTAACTACATTATTCATATCCTAAAGTGAATGTAAAGAAGTACAGCATTTAAGTCCCACAAAGGTTCTCCTTCACCGTGTCCTTTCCACAGAATAGGCTTTCACGTTTTAATCAACCCACCATGGCTGGCAGGCAGGCTGTTCTACCGTGAGGTGATGGAGAAGAGACTAGAGGAGAGAGAGAGAGAAAGAGACAGAGAGAGAGAGAGAGAGAGAGAGAAAGAGACAGAGAGAGAGAGAGAGAGAGACTGACAGACAGACAGACAGAGAGAGAGAGGCAGACAGAGAGAGAGAGACAGACAGACAGACAGACAGACAGACAGACAGACAGACAGACAGACATACAGACAGACAGAAAGAGAGACGGAGAGAGAGACAGACAGACAGAGAGCGCCGAAGGAAGAGGAAATTTGGGAGTTAATTCTGCCAATCCATTGCTGGCTGTGTATTATTCCTAATTATCAAGATTGGGGGTTCGAGGGCAACACTCATCCGAGGTAATCTCTTTAGGCATTGGAATAAGAGGAAGCAGAGCTAAAGGAGGGTTGTTGATCTTCCACCGTGGGCCCTCGGAGGCGCACACACGGTCGGGTGGAGCTGGCTCCAGCAAAGTGACTCAGAAATCTACCCTGAGCCAGAGGAGAAGGCAGCGAGTCTTGGGGGGTGGGGGGGGGGGGGGGGGGAGGAGGAGAGAGGCAGGGAGATGAAGGGAGCAAATTAAAGCTAGTGAAGAAAATAAAATAAAAGGCAGGAAGAGGAGCGCTGGCAGTGGCAGTGGAGGTGGAGGGGGGGCTGCAATCAAAGGAAATGGAAAAGCTCAAGGAGAGAGAGAGAGAGAGAGAAAGAGAACGAGAGAGAGAGAGGCAGTGAGAGAAAAAAGGGAAGGAAGAGGGGGAAAAAAACGTCTTGGGGGCAAATCCTCAACAAATAATTCATTTCTGACCTCCTTAGTAAGTAAATTTGCTAAATAAATAAGAGCTGCTTGAATGTCAAGAATCCAACAACGCCCCCAGCATTGTCGCTCGCAGCTTTGGCAGGAGTAGTGAGTTGCCTTTAATAAATGGCAGGAATAAATGACTACCCCCCCCCACACACACACACACACACACACACACACACACACCACTACCACCAGCACCTCTTCCATCCTCTCTGCCTACTCCCCCATCTCCCTCTACTCATCTGTACTGTTTGATGTGCAGCTTTTCTCCGGGATTTAATATGTTCAGAGCTGTCCTTTCATTTTCTGTTTTATTTTGGATTTTTTTTCTGTTTTTGCTTGAGTCAGGCACACAGAGCGAGAGGGAGCGTGAGTGAGCGAGAGAGCAAGCTGACTTGGAAGCAGATTGGCCCTATATATAATTCACAGCCTCCCACTGTCTCCCACCACAGCCGCCCCTAGTCTCTCTCTCTCTCTCTCTCTCTCTCTCTCTCTCTCTCTCTCTCTCTCTCTCTCTCTCTCTCTCTCTCTCTCTCTCTCTCTCTCTCTCTCTCTCTCTCTCTCTTCCCCTTGTTTTAGTCTCTTGTATTCTTTTACCCACATGTCAGTGCCCAAGCTATTGATGCTGCATTTTGTGTAAGGAACCAATACTGTTATTGCTGATCATACTCTTTGAGGGATGTAATCTCAACGTGATTGTCAAAATGTGCATTTATTGGCCTGTGGTATTAAGTAGTACTGGTAAGTAGTATTAGTAGTTGCAGTAGTAGGTGTGGTGGTAGTAGTAGTAGTAGTAGTAGTAGTAGTAGTTGTAGTAAAATTGTAGTAGTATTTAACATACGTACGTAGTATTTTAAAAGCGTTTCTATGGCATCTTTATGCCTTCATTGGACTGGACAGTGAAGACCAGGCAGGAAATAAAAGTGGGAGAGAGAGATGGGTTTGGGTTGAGAAATGACCCAGGCCGGATTCGAACCTGGGTCCCCAAGAGCAGTCACCTCGTATGCTGTATACACAGGTGCATTAGTGTGCAGCGTACCTCACCCTTGAGAGTGGTATACATTTAACAGCTGGGTGCCCTGGACATTGGAGCCCATCACCATCCTCGCAGTGTGACTCCTCTGCTAGTATCCACCACTTCCTTACCACTCGCATGTTACAGAACAGCAGGTGCAGACACACACACACGCACACACACACACACACACACGCACGCACGCACGCACGCACGCACGCACGCACACACACACACACACACACACACGCGCGCGCACGCGCGCACACACAGCAAGCTTGCTAGGAAGTGCACCGCGTGTAAGCAGGACTGACACCCAGGGCGTCTCTTTTTT
>NC_085875.1:44734769-44737269 GCF_034702125.1 Engraulis encrasicolus | reverse complement strand
CTTTTGATTTACTTTTGAAGCATGCAAGAGAGATGCGGACCTCGGGGCTGTCCCTGAAAGCAGGCAGTTTAAGAGCCACAAATGAATAACTAAGCCCAAGGCTTCTGCAGAAAAGGACATTCACTATTTGTATGGTGGAATCTGTAAAATAATGATTACATTTTAGTTAGACATTTTTCAAAGTATAAAAGTACAGTTTGAATAAACCTTGGAACTTTTGCCAAACCCTCTCTCTGCCACTTTGTGCTCGAGGCACTTTTTTGGACTTCTGTTCTATTTGAAATACTTTGATTTTGTGGGACATTGTTAAAAGTTGTGCGTGTCACGATGTATAGAGCACATGTAGTGGAATACAAAATTTCATATACATACACTATATCCACTGACACAAACATGGTCTGTTCATAATGTATCAAACATATGCAAGACACATTCTTCATTATATTTTAATTATCTGGCAGTGGACTGATCTAATTAATCTCATTATCTACTTTGAAGCACAAAATGAGCTGTTATGAAATTAGAAACTTGTTTAATATATATATATATATAAAGAAACCATCAGTACTTTATTGTATGAAAACTATAGACAGTTTCAGTCTTTCTAGAGATAAACACACATGCATGTACACACACACACACACACACACACACACACACACACACACACACACACACACACACACACACACACACACACACACACACACACACACACACACACACACACACACACACACACACACACACACACAGACTCCTGACATACAGTTGAAAAATGTGTTTGTGTGTTACACCCAAAAAACAAGTGCTAATAACATATGCACACATAAAAATCAAATTCGGGGAAATCGAATTTGCCCATATAGACGACGGACATTAAAGTTTAAACACTGCCATTCATGATAAATTATGTGTTAGTGGCCATCCATTATGCAAGACAGTGTCTTACAAACAAACTGTCAGGAAGGGGCTCCTAATATAATGCACAGCAGCACGGTGCGGCACGGCGTGGTGTGGTGCGGCTGGCATACGCCCTGCGGGCACGGCAGGCGGGCGGGAGAAGGGAAGGGAAGGGAAGGGAAGGGAAGGGAAGGGAAGGGAAGGGAAGGGAAGGGAAGGGAAGGGAAGGGAAGGGAAGGGAAGGGTGGCCTGGTGTGTTCTGCCTATCTGGAGGAGACAGCATGAAGCACACACACATGAGGACACATACAGAAACACAAGCGTACACACACACACACACACACACACACACACACACACACACACACACACACACACACACACACACACACACACACACACACACACACACACACACACACACACACACACACACACACACAGGAGGACACACACACACGAGGACACTCATACAGAAACACAGGCACACATACACACATAGTACACGCACATGCACGCAGGAACGCACACATGCACGCACGCACGCACGCACGCACGCACGCACGCACGCACGCACGCACGCACGCACGCACGCACGCACGCACACACCACTACCACCACTTTGCGCTCTGGCACTCCGCTCACCCCCCCACCCCTTCCTCCCTCCCTGCAGTCACACCAGGTGACAAGCAGCCAAGCAGGCCTGACATTTATGCTAGAACATCATTTCTCTCTTACACCCCCCACCCCACACAACCCCTTCTCCCCTATCACCAACCATCCAGTCCCCCTCTCTTCTTTTCACATACCTCTTACCCTGACAATTTATATTCACCGAATCACTCACTCGCGCTCTCTCCGGGTGCAGTTCATATAAAATATGATTATTAAACAGTGTTTTTTCATAGGTTTTCTTTTCTTTTCTTCATGTGGAATGTGCCACATGAGTTACACCATAACAAAAACAGGTGGTAGTAGTACCACTTCGCCTTCAAAGAGGTGATGAATATCTAATGCCGGTAATCATAATTCTCTACCCCACAGAAAGGTTTTTTTTATCACTGATCTTACATCTGCCAAGGCCTAGTGGAATAATCACAGCCCTTTTGTGTGTGTGCCAGTCAACCAGTCAGTCAGTCTGTCAGTCAGTATTATGGAGATGTACTGTATGGGACTCTATGGCTGCTGGCTCAACGGGACTGTGCTAGCTCCACTCTGATCCAATACATCAGCTGGCTCTGACAGGGGTGATGTGTGGTTAGGGAAGCTGACAGGGTGGGACACAGGGGTCAGTTGTGCCAGGCCCAGGGATAGAGGGGGCCCAGAATTGGGTGCTCATTACATATAATGTATATATGGGTAGATGACGTGACGTGTACATTTTGCTGTCGCAGGCTCTTAAAATTAAGTAAATTCATGCTTTCAAAATTGTCAATGCTTTAAATGATTAAACTAATGTCGTTGTTGTGAAAAAGTAATGTGTAATAAATCCAGAGCTTAAATAAGTATACTTAATTTTGATGGTGTGACTGTCGCAAGCCTGGTTCTCCATATTAAAACATTTTTAAATAAATAATCAAAGCTCAGTCATTTGTCT
>NC_085875.1:44727269-44729769 GCF_034702125.1 Engraulis encrasicolus | reverse complement strand
AATTTCAAAGAAATTCACATTCGAATTGCAATTCCATTTCCTGTTTGGAATTTCAATTCAATTCATATTCAGCAAATGAAAAGGTCTTCTTTTCTTCTTTTTATTTTTTTTATTTTTTACATTGCAGCAGAAGAGCAGACACTTAAACTTGAGTGCAATCCACCTCTTCATTTGCTAAGTTTATTCAACTTGGAGACGCACCATACGGGAGAGCGCGGTGTATCAACTACTACTAATTCAATTCATATTGAAATTCAAGAATTGAATTGGAATTTTGGGGTCATTCCCAATTCAATTGGGAATTTCGCACAAGCCTGGCCTGCACATGACATGGCTCTGTTGACCTTGGGTTTTCCTCCTCCTCTTGCTCTGTAGGACGGCTTCAACTCCCAGTGTTTGTCCCAGCCCCCGATCTTGTCTCCCCTGGCGCCCAGTCCGGCCAGCCTGCACTCCTCCTGTCACGGGGACGACAGCGACAGCATCAGCAGCCCCATCTGGCCCAAGACCCCCTCCAGTCCGGTAAGGGCATGCAAAACCACACCACCCCTTACCATATGCCCCATCAAACACAGTTGTTGTTGGCAAAACCATGGCATTTGGAGGTTGGGGTGCGCACATCCACAAAACAGTTATCCAGGTGCCAGGCAAGTGGTAGACAGTGTGAAGAAGTTCACACACAGGGCATGAGCTCCAAAAATATGAACTTTATTATTTTTTTACAAACGGCAACGGAAGATCCCACTGATGAATCGAAACGTTGCCGCTGGCCTGAGGAAGATCCCACTGACGGATCAGAACATTGCCGTTTGTAAAATGGAATAAAAGTTATATTTTTGGAGCTCATACCCAGTGTGCAGACCACTTCATCACACTGTTGTCAAAACCCCCCACGACCACCACACGCCCCATTGACCACAGTTGGTCTGGGCAGAACCACACCACTCCCTCTCACCACACCACACGCCCCATTGGCCACAGTTGATGAAGGCAGAACCACACCACCAGCCCTCACAGCCACATGCCCCATTTAACACAGTTGAAGGTGTTGATTTCTTACAGCTGTCCACTTCTGTTCTCTGTCTTCGGGAATTTTAACAGGCAACTTGACAAGCAATTAACAAATGATGATTGATTGATTGATTGATTGATTAGCTTTTATTGTCATTGATCGTTCAATTGATTGATTGGTTGATTGGTTGAGTGATTGATTGATTGATTGATTGATTGATTGGTTGATTGATTGATTGATTGATTGATTGGTTATCGAGTTGTGATCCAGAAATGTACATATGACAGTAAAACACACATACAGTCATTTCCTTTCTCTCTCTCACTAATGCCACCATTTTCTCGTCCTGTTATTTATTTCCATTCCCGCTTCTCTCTCTGTAGAAGGCCAGCGCTGCTCCCCTAGCGGGGGACAAGGTGTCCCGGCTGTACGAGCTGGGCGGAGAGCCGGAGAGGAGGACCTGGCTGGACCGCTACCTCACCTTCATGGAGGACCGCGGCACCCCCGTCACGCACCTGCCCGCCGTGGGCAAGAAGACCCTGGACCTCTACCGCCTCTACCTGGCCGTCAAGGAGATCGGGGGCTTCGCCATGGTGAGAGGAGTTCCACACAGGAAATAGCCCGTGTTCATTCAACACGTGGCCCCTTAATGCATGCCGTACTTCCAATGGAATGCTGTAATAGACATTCAAAAGTTAACTACCATAGTACTACAATACTATGACATAACACAGGGCCTTTAGTAATGCACTACGACTTGGTCATTGCCACTCTGGTAACAGCAAATTTATAACGCTGTGTCTTAACGGGTTAAAGAGTTGATTTATTTACTCTAGCCTCTTCTAGAGTGTATTTGGTCCCAGAGTACCTGAATTGTACCCAACAATTCTCTAGTCGCTGAATTAACACTGCATTTTTTACTGTGCAAACCATTTGGATGTTATTGCGAATGTCATTGTGAAGGCCATTGATAGAGCATCTTCTTAGCTCATTAATATTACTATATTTCCATTAAAGACATAGAGGTCTTCATGATGAGAGGAGTTCTATACAGTAAACAATGCAGTGTTAATTCAAGACTTAGTTTATTTCACATGTTATAGTGTGTATTTTGCCGCAGAATACACTTGAAGTGTGGAATTAGCACTGTATTTTTTACTGTGCAAATCTTTTGGACGTTATTGTGAATGTCATTGTGAAGGCTCTTGATGAAGAATCTGGTAGGAAGTTAGACACACCCCCCCCCTCTAACCCTCAGTGATAATAACATGGTCGTGATAACTATTGCTGGGTGCTATTGCGATTACATGTGATTTGGGCGCCATATACCTCTGTCCCAGAGCCTTCCTGAACAGAAGGCCATTGGTGACGCATCTTACATATCTTACATAAGTGTTACTATAAAACAGATTGGGATCCTACCCATGGTAAGATGAGTCTCTCATTGTTCTTCAGATGATGTAGCAGGTAGCTTCACCGATAATGCTCTGT
>NC_085875.1:44719769-44722269 GCF_034702125.1 Engraulis encrasicolus | reverse complement strand
GACCTTCTCGCCGAACGTTAACCCTTACTTAATGCAGTCATGTAGAAGGAGTTTGTGTAACCGAACCTGAGGCCTCACGGTAACTCTTTTTTTTGGCAAATATGACACATTACTGTCATGTGTGAGCTTAAAATCTGACTTGATCACTTGTTCACTTGATCACTTGTATTGTTGACTCAGTACTATGAACTCAGGAGTAGTCTTGTGGTGAGTGTTAGTGATGCCAAGTAGAGCAGTTAAGTCATTACATTAATTGTACTTTTTACTGACACGCAAACACAAATTTAGTTCCAGAAAGGGCCTAGGCTGCATGAGAGCAGTCACTCAAGAGAAAAAGCCACTCAGGGCATTCTGTGGTGACGTCAACCATCTGCGCAGAGGTCTAAAGGTTTGTTGTCTGACACTGGCATTGGGCTAACATGTTTGTGGGCGGTGGTAGCTCAGGTGGTAGAGGAGCTGTTCAGCAACCCAAAGGTTGCAGGTTCAAGCCCCACTTCAAGTCAAGTCAAGTCAAGTTTATTGTCAATTTCTTTACATGCACTGGTCATACAAAGAATTTGAAATTGCGTTTCTTGCTCTCCCATGCAGACATAGACTAATCTAGGTAAGGACATAGACAGTATAGACATAGACAGTACTCATACATGGACATAGACAGTATGGACGTAGACATTGCTCATACAGACATTTAAAGTGCAAGACTGGACAACAGAAGACTTGTAGAGAACATACATTAAGAGGAGGTATTTTGTTGTGCTTTTTCTAAAAGTCCTTTATAGCGTTCTGACATAGTAATAGTAGCATTTGAAGAAAATAAATAATTAAAAAAGGTTTTATTAAATACACCAGCAGCAGTATGTGTGTGTGTGTGTGTGTTTGTATGTGTTTTGTGTGCGTGTGTGTGTATGTGTTTTGTGTGCGTGTGTGTGTGTGTGTGTGTGTGTGTGTGTGTGTGTGTGTGTGTGTGTGTGTGTGTGTGTGTGTGTGTGTGTGTGTGTGTGTGTGTGTGTGTGTTTAGTGCAGGTAGAAAGTGCGGTGTGCGTCTGTGTGTGTGTACCTGTGTATGTGTGTGTGTGTGTGTGTGTATGTGTGTGAGTATGAGTTGTGTGTCAGTGTGTGTATGTTTGGGTTTTGTGCAGAAAGTGCAGTGTGCTTGTGTGTATGTGTGTGTGTGTGTGTGTGTGTGTGTGTGTGTGTGTGTGTGTGTGTGTGTGTGTGTGTGTGTGTGTGTGTGTGTGTGTGTGTGTGTGTGTGTGTGTGTGTGTGTGTGTGTGTGCATGTTTTGAGTTAGTGCAGGTTGAAAGTTCAGTCACAGATGTAGTAGTGCAGGTGGAATGTTCAGTCGCAGATATGGTGGTGGGGATGAGGGGGGGGAGCGTTGTCAGTGGCCTGGCTGGCTAGAGGCTGACAGTGAAGGGAGAGTGGGTTGAGTGTTCAGTATCTTGATTGCTTGATGCATCGTGCTGCTTGCAAGCCTGGTGGTACGGGAACGGAGGCGCCTGTACCTCTTTCCAGAGGGCAGGAGGCTGAACAGTTTGTGTGCAGGGTGGCTTGTGTCTTTGATGATCATCAGTGCTTTTCGGGTGAGGCATGCGGTGTAAATGTCCTGCAGGGAGGGGAGTGGTACTCCAATGATCTTCTTCGCTGTGTTCACAACACGCTGGAGTGTCTTCCTGTTTTTCTCCGTGCAGCTTCCTCCCCACACAGTGATGCAGCTGGACACGACGCTCTCTATGGTTCCTCTGTAGAATGTTGTCATGATGGAGGGTGTAGCACTTGCCTTCTTTAGTTTGCGCAAGAAGTAGAGACGCTGATGGGCCTTCTTCGCCAGTGATGTAGTGTTGGTGGTCCAAGAGAGGTCGTCGCTGATGTGCACTCCAAGGAACTTGGTGCTGCTCACTCTCTCCACAGCATCACCGTCGATGGTCAGTGGTGGCAGTTGTTTTTGGACCCTCTGAAAGTTAACAACAATCTCCTTGGTCTTGTTGACATTCAGCAGGAGGTTGTTGTCTTTGCACCATCTGGCCAGCAGGTCTACTTCTTCTCTGTAGTGGGTCTCATCGCCCTTAGTGATGAGGCCCACCAGTGTTGTATCATCCGCAAACTTCACTAGATGGTTAGTGCTGTGGGTCGTTGTGCAGTCATGTGTCAGCAGCGTGAACAGCAGGGGGCTGAGAACACAACCTTGCGGAGCCCCCGTGCTCAGGGTCAGGGTGCTTGAGGTGTTATTCCCTACCCGTACTGCTTGTGGTCTCTGCATCAGGAAGTCCAGCAGCCAGTTGCAGAGGGAGGTGCTGAAACCTAGTTTGTCCAGTTTTCTGATGAGTTGTTGTGGTATTATGGTATTGAATGCTGAACTGAAGTCAATGAACAGCATTCTCACATATGAGTCTTTATTGTCCAAGTGGGTGAGGGCTGGATGGAGGGCAGAGCAGATTGCATCCTCCGTGGATCGCTTGGCTCGGTATGCGAACTGGTAGGGGTCCAGGGTGGGGGGTAG
>NC_085875.1:44662269-44714769 GCF_034702125.1 Engraulis encrasicolus | reverse complement strand
ATCAATGTGCTTTAAGTGTTTTCTTTTTCTTTTCAATGCTCAACGCCACATCTTCTAGATCAGTATTCCTCATGTCAGTGCAGTGTACCCAGCACAGGTGATTCCAATCATTAGCTGATGTACAGTACCAGTCAGATTATGTTCAGACTCATTAGAATCAGCTGGCTCGTTAACTGATTGCATTGATCTGTGCAGCTGGGCTTTTCATTAGTGAAGCTAGGATCACCTCCTCCTGTCCTCCACCTATTCATTTGTGCTTACAGTTCATCACCAGCACTCAGTTGTCTTATTTCTGTAAGCTGCTCTGTCCTCCTCTGCTTGGATTCTTTTCAATCTCATTGTAAGTGTATGTCTATGGTTGTAGCTTAAATAATGTGTGTTTTTACAAAAGTTGCCGTATGTGACAAAAGTGACAAACAAAACAAAATGCATTCTACTGCAGTCCAGACTAGATATCCTAACGATTAAGATTCATAACTTACCGACTTTTATCACAATGTAATATGGTATCAAACTTCATGAAACTGTAATTAATGTATTCATTATGTAATTCATGACTTCATTAGGAATATGAATGTATAATAATAAATGTAACCCTGTTTTATTTTGTCTTCTCCTTCAGCCAACTCGGGCTCTCTGCAAGGCCCTCACACCCCACAGTCTACGGGCGGCAGCTCCATGGGCGATACCCCTGCAGACCTGAAGAGGCCCACTCCAGCCAACACTCCCCAGGGACACATGCCCCCTGCACCTGGTGGCAGGTAAACCATGCACACACACACGCGCACGCACACACACACACACACACACACACACACACACACACCAAAGAACAAAGACATCTTTCATTATCAGCTGTTTATCACACAGATGTAATACAAATCCATGCACATACACACACTTACAAACACAAAGAAAAGACGAAGACACAGAAGGACTCGCACATCCTTCGTCGTCCTCTGTTTTTATACTATCAATGTTGTAGTCAGCCTCACTTCCACTAGAGGGCCAGTGAGGATGGTGTATTCCCCCTCTTGTCTTCTAATTTTCCCAAAAGGTACCATTGTTACAGAACAAGATGTCAGGTCTTATAAACAATGTTCTATAATAAAATTATTGGGAGTTAAATGTCTTTACATAATATCTTGTTGAACTTTACCAAGTGGGGCCAAGGGCCAAGGATCTGCAATTGTCTTACCAAGCCCTTTCAGACCAGTTAAACCAATTGGTTGAATTTGCTCTGAATTATAGAAAAGGCTCAATGACACCACCGCATTGTAGGGTAGCTGCTTTCTGTGGATGTGAACGTAAAATACCTCATCATGGTGGTCGTTAAAATATCTGTGTGCCAATGTTACATTCATGGGTTGAAGTTGTATTTTTAAGAAATATAACAAAACACATTTGGTTCTTTTATTTTTTTATTTTCGGATCAAAAACTCTCAATTCTCATACATAATTTGATTCAACCAGATTAACAAGCTGATTGTAATCAGCCCACAATGGAAGACTGGCCAATTAGTGAAATCACCTGTGCAAAAGACAAAGCTTTTACTTCTAATGTGTGTGTGTTGCTGATTTTAGTACACCACGTATCGTTTTCCCTCAGTGATCAATGATCTTATACAATTTTAGATATAATGTAATAATATGATTATAACCATATAACAAATATGTATACAAAGTCTATTACTAAGCCATTTCTTGTGTATGTCAAAGTGCTATAGATAGATAGATAGATAGACAGATAGATAGATAGATAGATAGATAGATAGATAGATAGATAGATAGATAGATAGATAGATAGATAGATAGATAGATAGATAGATAGATAGATAGATAGATAGATAGATAGATAGATAGATAGATAGATAGATAGAACAATATCATTTTACTATATACGTATATATATTATATTATATTATATTATATTACATTATATTATATCTACGTACATGTAAAGTATCATCAAATCACATGTGTAATTTCAAATGCATCATGATCCCTTTGCTGTATCCACCAGGAACAACTCTATCAGCATCCAGGACCCTTTCTCTGATGCCAGTGACCCCAGCCTCCCCAAGCGGAGCTCCATGGTCCCCGGCGGGCCCTACCAGGCAGACCCCATGATGAGGATGCAGTATGAGGCCAGCAAGGACCCCTTCTCCGGCATGAGGAAGGGTAAGAGCCAGCACGCCTCTCTCAGGCAGACAGCACATAGATAGATGGCAGTGCCCCTCTCCAGCTCTCTCAGGCATCCCAGGCACACATATGCATGTCGTCCGCGCGCACGCACACACACACACACACACACACACACACACACACACACACACACACACACACACACACACACACACACACACACACACACACACACACACACACACACACACACACACACACACACACACACACACACACATCCCCTATCCTGTTCCCCCGTCTGCCTCTCTCAATTCAAGTGGCTTCCTCATCCCTCTCCTCCTCTCTCATTCGACCTCTATCCTCTCCTCTCCCCTCTCCTCTCCTCTCCTCTCCTCTCCTCTCCTCTCCTCTCCTCTCCTCTCCTCTCCTCTCCTGGCAACACTCTCCTCATTCTGATCGGCTTGCTCCCACGTTCTCTCCCAGCTCATCTGCTCTGGAAATGAGAATAGTACCCATATATTCACACACTGTTGAGTATTATTCACTCAACTCTCCGCTTGTGGTGAAAACCATATGAAAGTTAGAGAGGGTGTTTTTTTTTGGCAGGTTATTTTTTCTGAGAAGCGGTAAACAGCCAGTGTAGTGATACTGTTGGAAAAGGGAAACTCATTCGAAGAGCACCACTGCCACCTGCTGGACAAAACTGAAAGCTGTTAAGGAGACAGAAGGGGTCTTCAAGACTGCATTAGAAATGAGAGCAGTTATAGTAGTAGTCATGTAAAGGACACACATAGAGTTGTCATTGTGCTATATGTATACCGTTACATATTTATATGATACCGTTATAGAGATTCAACAAAAATAACTTAAATAAGAAACCTGATTCTGGTTATATTATTGATTGTAGAAAATGCCTCATTGGTATCTATGCCAGCAGGACTGCATAACAAGACAAATTATATCAGTCGATGTCTCTAAAACTGTCTCTAAAACTTACTGTCTCTAAAAGGGTCTATGATCAGGCTGGAAATACTAATCAGATGGCTATGACCCCGTTTTTTTTAATGGTGCATGTGGGCCAATTGTAAAACACATTTGAAATTTGTTAATTAATTAACTCATTAAAGGTATTAATTGTAGTTAATGACCCCTTGTTTGCAGTGGCTGGCTGTGGAGACCCGTACATGGCGGGTCAGATGCCCTCCAGTGCCATGGGGGAGATGTACGGCAGGGGCGTGTCTGGCACCATGTCTGCCCTGGGCATGGGCCCTCGCCCACAGTACCCCTACGGAGCCTACGACAGGAGGTGGGTCCTTTACACACCATGCACATGTTCTCAAATGGATACACGTGTACTTCCACAACACAACCACCTTCAGGATCAATTCAGTTACTCTACTGTACTTTACTTTACTTAACTCTGTTCTGTTCACACTAGCACACTCATGCTCACACAGTCACACAGGCATGTGAAGACACGCACATTTGTTAAAGTTAAAATGTTGTAGGCCCTTTATGTTTTTCCAAGAGTAAATTAAAGGCAGCACATCCAAACGTCCGGCCTTGGAGCAGGACAAGCAATGACCAGATAAAAAGAGGAAAAAGTCTGCTTCAACCAGGGTTCTTTGCTCCCACTTGTTTTCATTTTTCCGTGACATTTTGGGTGATCACCCTTGTCATGGAAAAATAAAAACAAGTGGAAGAAACGAACCCTAGATAAAGGGGACTTTTTCTCTTTTTTACCTATATATTTTTCCATCATCAGTAACATTCATGTATTGACTGGCAACTGTATGCCTCTTTGTGTGCCTGTCTGCAGGTCTGAGCACATGATGGGGATGGAGGGCAGCATGGGTCCCCCTGGAGCTCAGGGAGGAGTGGGACCAGCTAGCAGTGATGGAGCCATGTACCCTGGAGGCAGATATCCCTCACAGAGGTTAGTGTCACGGCAACGGTACAGTAGGTGTAGAAGAGCTTTACTGCCTCATTGAGGCAGAGTTAAGTAACTGCAACTAGCAAACTGATTTGTTTTCTCTCTCTCTCTTTGTTTTTTACCTGAATTGGTACAGCAGAGATGCTCATTAGTATGATATTGTACCTTAAATGATAAATTACTTTAAAGAGACACTTAAGTAGCTGCATCATTCTCAAAATGGCTGAAACTTAGGATGGTTTTTATGTTGAGCATTATATCAATGCATGCATATAAATACATTGAATGTTCTCTCTATTTCTTCATTACAAGGCTTAAGTTAATGATTAATTTGAAGTGATATTAATTGCCTGATTTCTGTCATTTTCTAAGGCATGATGGTTATGGGCAGCATTACCCTGGAATGCCATACGGCGTACACCCTTCTGGAATGTTCCCACAGCAACAGGTCAGTGGTACTGTAGCTTCTGTGTTACAAGGTTATAACAACTTATTTGTACTGATACAATCGAATGGTACGGACCAAACAAATAACAGGGTACTTGTAGATATACGTATAATGACAATGACTATCATAGCCATGACTATCATAGCCATGTGGATATTGATCTGCAATATGTAAGTAAAAAGAACTTGTGAGAAATTAAAAAGGAGGTACAGTATTGAAACATGTCTGTTTCAATAGATTTCATTCATATGGGTCCAAAGCTCCAAAGTCCAGTTGCCTGAACTCTTTTGACTATTGTATACAGTAGCCTATTTTAAAACTTTCATCCCTAGCGCTATGTGGACGTTGTCTTTGTTGTTTTTGCCATTACCATTGCTAACACAGTTCATCTCCTCTTGTAGAGCTACAAGCGGGCCCTGGACGGCATGTACGGCCCCCCAGCGAAGCGTCACGAGGGGGAGATGTACGGGATGGCCTATGGCGGCCAGCAGGCTGACATGTACAGCCAGTACAGCAGTGGCTACCAAGGCCCTGACCGACGCTCCATGCAGAGCCCCTTCCCCTACCCCTACGGCCGCGACCGTATGGGCCCGGGACAAGGCCCCCCACAGCAGAGCATGGCTGCTCAAATGCTCGGTGCCGGATCCCCCTCAGCCACCAGCGGAGAGGTCCCCAACATGTGGCCCTCCAGAACAGACATGCCCTACCCGTACCCCACCAGGCCGGCCCACGCCTCGCAGATGCCCTCGTACCCGGGCATGGGGGGCCGCGGGGACGACATGGACGGGATGAGACCCGGTCCGGAGGGCCAGTGGCCGGGTCACCGCGGCGGTCAGTCCCCCTTCATGTCCTCGTCCACCGGTGGTCCTATGGTGTCCATGAGCTCCAGGCAGCCGCCGTCCCCTTACCAGACCAACGCGTCAATGGCCAACCACGTGTCGCGCGCCCCCAGCCCGGCGTCTTACCAGCGCTCCCTGGAGGCGCACATGTCCCCCAGCAAGGCCTTCATGTCGGCCATGAAGATGCCAAAGCCAGGGATGCCCGGGATGCCAGGTGGAGGTTGCCCACCGGGCATGATGCCGCCTAACCTACACAAAGACCTGAACTACCCACTTGGTTCAGTGGAGTGCACCCAACCTGTGTTGAAGCCACGCCGCAAGCTTACCTCAAAGGACACTGGTATGAAATAGCCTTCCCAGTCTATTTAGTCTTGATTCCTAAATGGTTTCCCTAGTCTTAAAGCACTGTACATGTGTATACAGCAGGTTTTCATTGCCATGTAATCTGATGCTAGTGCAGTTATTTCATGGCTATCAAGGTTTTCAAATTCATGGCTATCAAGGTTTTCTTGCTTTAAAGTGGGTTTTGAGTTTAAATATGTTAAACTTTTCAGCTATGTACAGATGTTAAAGAGCATTTTTTAACTTGATGAACTTAACTGTGTACAAGAAGACACACTGTGCCATACTTCTTAACTGTTGAGGTCTTGTGTGAAACCTGACACCCCAACTGAATGAAACATGTGTATCTCACAGGAACCCCTGAGGCTTGGCGTGTGATGATGTCCCTGAAGTCAGGCCTGCTGGCAGAGAGTACATGGGCTCTGGACACCATCAACATCCTCCTTTATGACGACAGCACCATAGCCTCCTTCAATCTCTTACAGGTAGGTACTTGGTACAGTACCATGTCCCTATATATGCAGGGCTGGGTTAGCCCCGTAACGATCACTGTTCCTGCAGTGGAACACTGTAATAGTCACTGAAAAACTTTACTACCATAGTACTACACCACTATAACCATTCTGCCATTACTGCCATGCAGCTAATAACACAGGGGCCATGTGTTACAGGGTTAAGGAATGAATTAAAATGTTGGGTGCGGAGTCAGGGCCCATGGGCTTGGATCTAGTTAGCCCATCCATTATACCACCACTATGCTTGCCGAGACAACCCTTCTCCAACCAATCATATCTACATTACATTGCATTACAATTAGCTGACGCTTTTTATCCAAAGCGACTTACAGTTATTTAAAGGGTATTGGTTACAGTCCCTGGAGCAGTATGGGGGTTAGGTTCCTTGCTCAAGGGCACCTCAGCCATTGATTGTGGTGGAAAGTGGAAGGTGGGATTCGAACTTGCAACCCTCTGATCTTAAATCCATGTCCTTAAACATTAGGCCATACCTGCCCCCATGTCCACTGTCTGATGGAGATGTTATATGATCCGTTCAAAGACGAAAGTGAATAAGAGGTCCCCCTAACTTTGAGTCTAATTTGAGTAGGACCTACAAGTAAGTGACTAACCGGGGTTTTTTTTCTTCTTCTGCAGTTGCCTGGCTTTCTGGAGCTCATCGTGGAGTACTTCAGGAGGTGCCTGATCGAAATATTTGGCATCCTGGAGGAGTATGAAGTGGGGACCTTCGCTCAGAAGAGCCTTCTAGGTCCTATAGAGGCTGAGGATGAGGAGGAAGAGGAGCAGGAGCGCTTATATATTGAAGAGGACACCTGTGAAGCAATGGAGGTGCAGAGCACCCCAGTGGCAGCAGCAGCAGAAACCGCAGCAGAGGCAGTGGATGATACAGCAGCAGTGCCAACAACCATCGTTTCAACAACCACAGACACAGTTGCACAGCAGACAATGGAGGAGGAGAAAAAGGAGGAGAAATCAGCTGAAGACAAAAAGGCACAGCAGGAAAAAGAGAAGGACCTGAAGGTGGAGGAGAAGGAGAAGGAGAAAGAGAAGGAGGAGAAAGGAAAAGAAAATGGTGAAGACAGCTCAAAACATGAGGAAGAGAAGTCAACTCCCGAGCCTACACCAGAGGTTAAGCCTGAGTCTAAAGCTGAGTCTAAAGCTGAGTCTAAGCCAGAGTTTACGCCTGAAGCTAAGAGTTATTGTAAACCTGAGTCTAAACTTGAATCTAAACCTGAATCTACGTCTGAATCTAAACCTGAGTCTAAGTCTGATTCTAAATCGGAGTCTACACCTGACTCTAAAACTGAGTCTACTACGCCCGAGTCTAAAGCCGAGTCCACACCACCTGAGTCTAAACCTGAGCCTGAGCCCGAGTCTGCACCTGAGCCAAAGCCCAAACAGGCCAGCAAGTACGACAAGTTCCCCGTCAAGATCACCCATAAGGACGACTTCCTGGAAGACATCTCGGCCCGCCTGGGCCACGTCCAGAAGTTCCGCAGCGGCCTCCTGCACTGGCAGGCAGGCGGCGGAGACTCCACCGCCCACATCCAGACCCACTTCGAGAGGCGCTGCGAGGACTTCCAGATGCCCGTGTTGACCAACCAGAACCAGAGCAACAGCAGCGGCGTCAGTGGGCCGGAGCAGGACGGCAAAGACGGAGAGGAGGAGGAGGAGAGAAGTAGGAGAAGCATCGTGGCCACCATCGACGACGTCCTGTCCTCCCACGCGGGATCCTTACTAGAGGGAGATGATAATGCCGACTCCTCCAACACCTCCTCCACCACCACCAGCACCACCACTCCATACCCTTTCCGCCTCCACCAGGCCCAGAGCCAGAAGGGCCTCACCCTACTGGAGGACGAGGCCCGCTGCCTGGACGAGGCGCCGCTCTCCACGGCCGCCGGCTGGCAGGACTCGCTGGCCAAGCGCTGCGTCTGCATCTCCAACATCGTGCGCAGCCTGTCCTTTGTGCCGGACAACGACCGGGAGATGTGCAAACACCCGGGCCTGGTGCTCATCCTGGGACGCCTGCTGCTACTCCACCACCTGCACCCGGAGCGCAAGAGGCACGCGCCGCCCTACGAGCAGCAGTGGAGGGAGGAGAAGAAGGAGGTGGAGGAGCAGGAGGAGGAGTGCAGACCCAAGGAGCCCGAGGGGCAGGAGGAGGTGGGGACGGTGGGGCGCAATGTTGATGATGGTGAGAAGTCTGCGGCCTGCAGCCGGGACGAGTGGTGGTGGGACTGCCTGCTGGCGTTGCGCGAGAACGCCATGGTGACTCTGGCCAACATCAGCGGGCAGCTGGACCTGTCGCAGTACCCGGAGAGCATCTGCATGCCCATCCTGGACGGGCTGCTGCACTGGATGGTGTGCCCGTCGGCCGAGGCCCAGGACCCCTTCCCCTCGTCGGGCCCGCAGCACGCCAGCTCCTCCCTGAGCCCGCGGCGCCTGGTGCTGGAGTGCCTGTGCAAGATGAGCGTGCAGGACGGCAACGTGGACCTGCTGCTGGCCACGCCGCCGCTGGGCCGCCAGGAGAAGCTCTTCAACACGCTGGTGCGGCTGGTGGGCGAGCGCAAGCACCAGACGTACCGCGAGATGGCCGTGGCGGCGCTGTCCAACATGGCGCAGGGTGACCCGTCGGCCGCGCGCGCCATCGCCGTGCAGAAGGGAAGCGTGGGAAATCTGATGGGCTTCCTGGAGGATGGCGTGGCCATGGTGCAGTACCAGCAGAACCCACACAGCCTGCTGCACATGGGCCACCCGCCCATGGACCCGCCCAACGGCAACATGATGTGCTACGCTGCCAAGGCTCTACTCGCCCTGGCCAAGGTGGAAGAGAACCGGCCCGAGTTCGCGCTGTACGAGAGCCGTCTACTAGACGTGGCCATCTCCTCTGTGCTGCCCTCCACCGTGGCTGCCATCACCTGCGAGGTCCTCTTCCAGATTGGCCGCTCGTGACACCACAGGCTACGCCCCCATATGGTTATGCCCCTCCCTCAGACCCATCACTCCACTTGAGGCCAACAGACTACAAGAAAGAACCAGAACCGGATCGAACTGGGCAAAAAATCACAGGGAAATCAGTGATTTTATATTTTTATTTAAGACAAAGGAAGGACTGAGCGTAAGAGACGTTTTTATATATGAAAATAAATATAAATATATATGTGTATATCTTCTCTGCATAATTAACATTTTCATTTCAGTATTTGGGGAAAAACAAAAGAAAATGAAATAATTTTAATACAGATATTTAATACTTGCTGTTAATGTATTTCAGTGTTTGCCTTTTTTCTTGTTCTTTTTTATTTCGCCAAAGCTGTTTTTTGTCATTTGAAAAATGATACAAAGTTCTGTTTCCATTAGTTTTTTTTACATTTTGGAATTTTATAAATGTTCCTGTCAGCACCTGTGACTTTTCTTTGAAGGGACGATTTATTTATGTTGTGAAATCTTGTAGATATAACTTCTGTTTTGCCATCTGGTAAGAAAAAAAAACACTGATTTTACAAAAAATTGTAATGTATCCATCTCTGAAAAAAATAATAATTGTGCAATAGGATGTAGGGGGAGTTGCCTTATTTTGGGGTAACTTCGAGATGTGAAACGTCAAAGTCTTTTGTTTGTAACAACATGCAGTCCATGATTTTACCATGGGTAGGAGCTGTTGCACCAGTTACGTGGGATAAATAATCATCTGCTTTTTTCAATCAAAAAAAACTGGCTTTGCAGCCTTGCTACTATCATTGACACAGACTGATTGAAAAACTTTTGGAAAATGAGCTATCTCTAAGCACTTGTATCGCTTTGATCCTGCCTCCCCTCTTCCCGATGAAGATGCTATGTGTAAATATAAAATTGTACATTGGAAAAAACACTTATTTTGTTTTCATTTGAATTTTACGTTAGTACACTATGTCCTTTTTTCAGATGTGGTACTACAAAAAGTGATTGTAGTTTTTAATAATTAAAATTACTGTCTTTGTTGGTATAACTATACCTTTGAAGTTTATTTGAGTCCAAGCCAGAATTATCCTAATGTCTTATCTTAACATTGTATTATCAACTGTTTTGTATTATATTTACTATAAATGTCATATTTTCCATTTAGCTAGTGCAGTCAAAAATAATAGCTTTAAAAATGTGTAATGGAGGGTGCTGTGGTGCAGTGAACATACCGTATGCATTCCCATAGGGACCCAGATTTGAGCTAGGTCATTTCCAAGCCCTGCCCTGTCCTATCACGAAGACACAAAAGCCATAAGAAATGAATCTTACACCAGCCCTCCCATGTCTTTGTTTTGTTAAATCCCTAAGGTTAACAGTTGATGTCTTCTCCAAATGCAGGCCAAGGGAGAGTCAACACTGACAGCTGGTAGTAGTCTGTATTTTAACATGACCCCCACACAAGACATGACACACAAGTCAAGTTGGTTTGATTGTCAATTTCTTTACATGCACTGGTCATACAAAGAATTTGAAATTACGTTTCTTGCTTTCCCATGCAGACATAGACTAATCTAGGTAAGGACATAGACAGTATAGACATAGACAGTACTCATACATGGACATAAGACAGTATGGACATAGAGACATTTAAAGTGCAAGACTGGACAACAGAAGACTTGTAGAGAACATACATTAAGAGGAGGTATGGCACTATGAAAGCTATTAGGTGCCCATGGCTATGCGAGAGCTATGTAGTATATTTCTTAGTTGTAACATCACTAACCTGCACTCCACAGCTAGTGCGATCGTTCAGTGTGAGTGCCTTGTCACATGTGTATGACATACATAAAGGAGTGCATTGTAATCCCATCAGTCCTCATGAATTGTGTATGAGGCCTGTTCCCACTTGGTTGGAGTAATGCTCGACATCCACACCAGCTGTTGGCGGAAACCAATGCTCATGTTCAATTTCATATCACCACACATCAGCCAGGTGCCCCAATCTGTCGCAGGGAATTTCCCCCCAAAAGGCCATATAACAGCCTGCCAAATCTGTTCAGGGTAGTCATATATAATAAGTAGGCTACATCGTATGCAAAGACCTTGCCATGGTCATGAAGATATTATACAAACGTTAGCCTGTATACATTAGATTAGTGTACACAACGCAGGTTTGATGGGCTTCACTGATGCTGAAAACATCCTCTGCCTGTGAATAATCTTGATCTTCATGCACCAGAAGGAAAAGATAATAACAGATACAGTTGCGGGGAAGGTCAAACCCGATTTAAAGAGGAAGAACGCAGCCTGATGCAACTTTATCTGATGCCCTCTGATTTGCTCATTTACACGTCTGTGAAAATAAATATATTTTGAATTAGCTCTACAAAGGACATCCAAAGACGTATTAACTGCAGAAGCTTGGTCATTTGTCTTTTTCTGCTTCCACTCAGCTACGCCTATTTCAAAATTGTACTGTATGTAATTCCAGACACCCTTGAAAAGATGAAAGCCTTTGCGCAGGTTTCTTTCTAGATGAACAATAGTACTGTATCTACCTTTTTTCTGCACCAATTATCAGCCTTGAGGACAACCATCTCCTTCCATTTATGATGTTGTGATGTAGGCCACAAATCCCAAACTTATATGCAGCCTTTTTCCGCCATAAGGTTATAGACTATGTCAAAAGTCATGACCAACATAAAAGGAATAATCAAAGATTTTACATGTTATACAAACACAACAACCACAATGTTTGAAAAACTTTCTGAGAGCTTCTAGACACTGTTTATACAATTGATTTTTTTCCACAACAACTCTGTCAACAGATTTTCTATTTTCTCTTTAAAGACAAGGATCCCAACCAAAATCATGGTGCGCTGTTCTTTTACAGTGAACAGGCTTCCATAAAAAAATCTAGTTTATTCCGCTGGCAAACTCCCACAGCAAGTCCATTAAAGTCAACACCATGTTTTGATGATTACAGTTACAGTGTTTTCCATCCCCAAATGATGCCATGAATATAAATAGGACTCAGTACTGAGACAGTTTTTTGATTTTTTTTTTTTCCTGGATCAGACAATGATGTAAGCTGTCATACAGGCATCAATTTTCTGATCAAGCATGGCTACCTAACAATAGCAGCTGTCAACTTCCTGGCTCATTTGTATGAACACTAAAGTGTGAGAATGACCAGAGAGCTCGTTGTAATGCATCATAGTTTAACATAGTCTGTATATATGTGGATAGCCAAAAAGCATTGCAATACATGTTATGCATGATTTCGATTTCCCTCAAGAAGAGAACAATAGTTTTGAATTTGCTCAGAGGAAATCGGATGTAAGCTGTCAGCCCGTGCATATCAGTCGTCTCGTGTAAGCACCATCCTACGCACCACTGGCTTGGTATTCTATTCACACAGCATCAACTGGAGCATCATCCTACGATATATATATTTGTGGACCAAGAGAGGCAGCAGACGTGGGAAGGCATGTGGAGGCTGACTCTTTAGAGAGGATTTGCCATTGTAGCCAACTTCCCACACACATGGCTGTATGCAGGGCCGCTGACAGCTTTGGCCGGGCCCAGGACAAAGTCACGTGAAAGGGCTCCCCAGCCCAATAGATACAATGTAATGAGGACCCAATTTTGGGGCCCCTCTCTTCCTGGGCCCGGGACAACTGTCCCTTTTGTCCCCCCCATGTCAGCACCCCTGGCTGTATGAGTAGAGCAGCCCACTGCTGCTGTAGGGGATGAGATGAGTTGCAGTGATGTGATGTGGGCTCTGACGTCTCATATCCCTAACTGGTTTATGTGTTCTACGTGTAAGGCTGAGTAGGTGTTCCAAACTGCTTGTGGGGCGGCCAGTGACTGAATTCCAGACATATCTCAAAAGGAAGTGCATCCGGATGCTATCACTGATCCAGACCACATGCATGCGGATTATTTAATACATTAATAAATTAAAGATTATATAGGCCTAGGCCTAAAAAACAATAATAATGAATGGATTTTGATAATAAATGTTCATATTAATTTACTAATAATCTTGGAGCATTCTCATTGTGCACTGCAAGTGCAAGGCCACAGTAGGCCATGCCTATAGGCAATTGTAATATTAAATATGGCAGTAGGCCTAATCCAACCATGCTTTGTGGGCCTGTTGATCAAATGATCAGATTTGATGTCACCCAGTTCAGTTATCTCCTCCAACCTAGTATAATGCACATAAAAGACGAGTGAAAACTGATTTGCAATGGATTATCCAGGCCTAGGTTTTCATCTGATTATTCCTCCAGATTATTTTTTCCTGTAGCCAATGGCGTATGCAGAGCAGGAATCTGAGCTGGTCGTCATGATAGATAGATAGATAGATAGATAGATAGATAGATAGATAGATAGATAGATAGATAGATAGATAGATAGATAGATAGATAGATAGATAGATAGATAGATAGATAGATAGATAGATAGATTGATTGATTGATTGATTGATTGAGCTCATCTGCAGCTAGACTATAGATGTTAGATCAACATAATGCACAACTTGTAATAAAACACTTGAGCTGGCCTGCGTGGGATCCTACAAGTCCCACAATCCTGCAGTGACAGGAGTCGCAGCCGTCCACGGTGCACTAGTTGTTTACCGGTATTTAGTAAGAACGCACGCAGACAGAGCACAGAGGCAAGCTAGCCACTGCCAGAGGGTGGCAGTGGTGGTGGAACTGAAGTAGTCCTAAAGCTACTTGACACACAACGCCGCGCGCACGTATCCTGCCTGTCTCTCTACTGCAGGAGATGTAACTTTTTGCTAACAGCACCAGTCGAATGAGTACAGACGATGGACTACCGTGTATGAAAAACGTAAACAGACGGAGATACTGTGTTAAATAATACTGACCACCAACGTATTTGATGTGCGAGGAACCATCGAGGGGGAAGAGTCTTCCTCGAACCGTTGCATTCGACTGAGTGGGTGTCCGAGAAGCCTGTCGACCCACCCAACCTTCCTACATGTTTTGAATGAAGCATCTTTATTTTGTCAAGCGGGTTCATACTCAAGGAATTTATTTTGTGCCATACATTGGTGAGAAAATGTTCCGGTCGGTTTTAACAGTTGCTCGAAATAAACCTGGATAACACGAGGGACACAGAAACAGAGCTGCTTGGTGAGTGACAACTAGAGAGGGAAAACCTGGGTATCAGGGCAGGCGAGGCAAAAAAAGAAAGCAGCTAGCTGACTAGCAAGCAAAATAAGTTTCTTTACAGCACGTTTTGGTGTGCTGTGTGTTGCCTCTTCTTATGTTTGACTTCAAAAAGGGTTAACTTGGTAATGGGAAAGACTGTTTGTAAAATAACTTTTTATTCTGTGTGCTTCGTAGTTGCTGGTAAGCTAGCAACAGCTTACTACTAGCTATCTTAGGTGGGTTTACAGTGTTAGCTGTCTGGGTCTAGTACTCTAGTTCTAGTTCTTCAGGTATACCACAGTCAACTTACCCATTTTGTGCCCTTTGGTCCTCTGTGGCAGTAAAACAGCATGGA
The DNA here is from genome assembly GCF_034702125.1 of Engraulis encrasicolus. Taxonomy (NCBI): domain Eukaryota; kingdom Metazoa; phylum Chordata; class Actinopteri; order Clupeiformes; family Engraulidae; genus Engraulis; species Engraulis encrasicolus. The sequence goes on along the minus strand of NC_085875.1, from coordinate 44,700,057 downwards.
GAATTATTGATTAAATGTTCCAAATGGGCATGTTTGTCAACAATGACAAGTGTCACCATGCGTATGAAGCAGTGTTGTTTTCGAAATCATTGGAAAACATGTCTTGAACGCGTCCAATATAGATCTCTCCGCCTTCTGAAACGATGACTGATCGATATTGAAGTAGGCCTACGTTTAGTTCTAGCCGCTGTAATAGGCTACTGGTATTTTGGCCAGATCAGCCGGTGTAATCTTTGTGATGACGGTGCTGAAGCTGCTGTGCTGTATTTGCCATCATAGCGTAGGTATTACAGACTTGTGTGCCACAGGTCCCAGCTGACTTTGACATAACATACCACTTTGTCAGCTACTCTGAAGCTGGAAGCTGCCCCCTTCAATACATTTTAGTATAGCCTATTAACGATAAGCTTAACTAGTCTGACAAGAACAGCAGGAACAATTCAAGTTTATCTTAAGGTCTATATCAAGTGACCTTGTTCACCTCACCGTTGGCCTATCTCTTCTGTTGACAGCCTCACCTTTGGATCTCCCTGGGGCCTGAACGTTTGGGGGTGTGTGGAAGTACAGTAACGTACTCGTTCATGCATCTCGGAGTCGCCGAGTCCATGCGAGAGTGCGAGTACAGCCAGATAAGCACTCGCAGCTCCACTCCGATGGAGTCCCCGCACAAGAAGAGGACCCTGAGGAAGAAATGGCAGACCTTCCCGGGGCGGAATAAGTTTTACTGTGACGGGCGGATTATGATGGCCAGACAGACGGGTGTCTTCTACCTGACCCTGGCCCTCATCCTGCTCACGAGCGGGCTCTTCTTTGCCTTTGAGTAAGTCGTTGATTTTCACACACTGATTGATTGTATTGCATGACTTGTTGTTAACTTATATGATCTCACTGGAATAGACTTTTTCCTGCTCCATTCAACTGCTTGTGGTGATGTCTTATTATTGAGGTTCTGTCATTGCAATTGATGTAACAGCTTGAATAATGAGGTACTAGGACGGTGCTGACAACACCTTCCCCTTATACACACATGAAGTTTTGCACTCTGTTTCTCTTTGATTCAAATCCATCTGGTAAAAGACAGGAAATTGTGCGTCCAGGGAGCTGAAATATGGAGTTGTGTGTGTGTGTGTGTGTGTGTGTGTGTGTGTGTGTGTGTGTGTGTGTGTGTGTGTGTGTGTGTGTGTGTGTGTGTGTGTGTGTGTGTGTGTGTGTGTGTGTGTGTGAGAGAGAGAGATTATAAAACATGACATTTCCTCTCACTCTATCAACATTGTTTAGATGTCCACGTGTTGAGTGCTACTATAGCACATGTCCATATTATGCTCTCTTTCCATTCAAGGGTGTTTGTTGCAGCTGTTGGATCAGCCCAGAAGACTGTACTACATTAATGATTGAAAACAAGGTTCACATAGGGTAACTTGGAGCTGCAAAGCTGACCAAAGTGTAGACTAGATCTCCTTTGTCTGCAGTGTTGTCTTGGAGGAGAAAGAGAGTCTATTTAAGGCTATGCAAGGGACTCGCTTGTTTATGAACTGCAAGTTCACACAGTTCAACTGGCTTAGCAGTATGTCTTTAATATTATGGCCTCGTTTACAGGAGACATTTAATTCAGAATTAACTCAATTTAAGTCTGAATAAACGTAATTCCGCATGGAAAACATCATGTTAACTCTTCACAATTCGGAATTAAATGAAAGTGCAATGTAAACTCAATGTAACTTTTTAATTCTGAATTATTAATCTGGAATTAGAAACACCATGTAAACGTGGTAACTGTTAGACAGACTTTGAATGTCTGCTCCCTCTTCAGGAAAGCCTGGTCATACTAGTGTATTATTTTTAAACAAGTATTATTTAATTCTGGAAATAGAGAGGCTTATAAAGTCACTAATAAGATGCTTAGTAAAGGTTGAGTAAAAAAAACCTGACACACACCCTTTACTTCCTAGTCCAATACTTGTACTAGGAACAATCAGCATCACCGTGCAGATGTTTCTGCTCATTGCAGCTCACCCTCTTAATAAAGGCAGCAAAGCCTGACAGCTTTGTTTTGTCTTGTTTCTTTTATTTAGCTTGGGCTTTCCTGTTGCAAACTTTTAGTGCTGCATGCATGTTCCAGTCTAGCGAACAGTAGCCTACTGCTCTCTCTCTCTCTCTTGGCTTCAATGTGGTCTTTTCCTCCTCTGGTCTCGTCTGGTCTGGTCTCATCTCGTCTTGTCCTGTGCTCTGGTGCTCCAGTGCTGCCCTTTAGCCAGCTCCCGAGAGAGATAAAACAAACACTGATTGGCCAAGTCACTGCTGGAACTGAAAACTCACTCTCACTCTCACTGTGTACTCTCTTTCCAGTCTCTTGGGATGGGATATGAAAGCAGCAGCAGCACGTTCTCTGTTTAGATAGTATGCTAGTGGTTCATTTGCTTTGACTTTGGTTTATCAGGTTCATCATTTCATTCGGGATTTGAATTAGGCTAGGCTTTGCCTTGGACATCTTGCATTGTACATTATCTTACATCTTGCACTACAAAGAAGAAAAAACAAAGATGGCGTACATTCCCTTTTTTGCACACTTTTTGCTCGAAGATTGTGGTTTTTATTGAGTTTCTCATTCAGGCAAGTAGATTGCTGTCCTTGTTGTGAAAGTCAATAATAAAGCATCATACTGTACTGTAGGCCAAAATAAAGTTTTTTGGTGTGGTGAGATTTGGAGAGAAGTTGTGTGTGTTTTTCGGTCAGTATAGAAGTATGTGGGTGGCTAAAATATGCGAAGCTACTAATTTAACTAATTCCCCAGTAGCTTAGTCTTAGCTTCACTACTTTATGTATTAAGTAACTTCCCTGTAGTTAAGCTATTTTTTGTCTCAAGTAGCGATGTAGCTTCCACAAAAGCTACATTTTGTCCCGCAATGTTGCTCGAAGAAAAAATGTTGACTATCTTTCCTGAGATCTAGGCAGTCACACAGGGGTTCCAAGACCCACCTGCATGAAATGAAGTCAGAGGTGGGATATACTTGTAACTTCGGTGCACACGCCAGGGAGTGCCCCATACCGTCCCTCAGAAACATATCCATGTCCCCCCTTGGACTTATTGGGGTCACCCTACGCCTGTGGCCTATAATGATATTTGAAACATAGGCTACTGAATGTATAATACATATCAATAGTGAGATCAATAACGTTTTTTTTTATGAAAGTAGGCCTATCTGTTATTTTATCAAGCTGACATTATGTCCGGACAATGTAGCTTCTGGTGTAGTGAACTACATTTCCGCACATTTTTGTAGCTTAGCTCACTACATTTCTGATGGTGGTAGCTTTAGTGTAGTGAAGCTTAATTTATGGTTGAGTAGCTGATAGCTTAGCTCACTACATTTTACAAGTAGCTTGCCCAACACTGCTAATGTTTCACATTTGAGAGATGGCTTAATCTGCAACTCGTGTGTGACTACTTTGGAATGGATTGAATCGACCAGTCTGTGCATAACGATGTGTATCAAGGTTCTTTAGAATGATTTTGGCAAACCCTTGTAGGCTAGTGTGAGCTGAGTTCGTGGATTTTGGTCTACTGTTGATTGAGGGATGGTGTTTTGCGTCATTCCTGACAAACCACGTGTCAAACTGATTTCAGGGAGATATTTATACTAGTTATGCTGACTAAACCAACGCGTTCTGTGAACACTCCCGACCAGCCTCGCACAGGTTCACACAGCCTTCCTCTCCCGCGCGCTCCCTGTCGTACCGTCTGCGTAATCGAATCCAATTATTCCACACACGATGCACAGGTTGTATTACCTGCACGCTCTGGGATACTTAATCCTTACTCTCGGGCAGGGAGCAATTATCAATATCAGACTCTCATGAACTTCAAGTACTTGGCCTACGTTCATGTGGCCACCACCGTGTCACCTAGACATGCAGTGAATGTTCATCTTATCTTCACGCCCTGGGCTATTTTCATGTAGCTTAATTTGGTCCTGTCTTTGTTTTTGTTGCTTTCTATTGTTATCTTTTCAACTCGTACATTGTAATGGCCGTGTGTACACGCTATTGATTTTCATGTATTTTAATTGACGACAAGTCAATGCGAAAGTCGCGCAGTAGTCACACAGTAGGCTATACTGTCCTGTCCGTAATAACCAGGGCTGGTTCTGTCATCTGTGGAGTCGAAATATGCTATGTGAACGTGGGCCTGCATGTAGCCTATCATGCGCTTGTGCCCTAAATATTTCATGTACCGGTAATTAAAGGGCGTTTCCCTACAACGGAAAGGCAGGGGTTATAGCACAGCCCTTAAACAATCTGTGGTTATAGGTAAACCATGGGGCCACGAGCATCTAAACACATGTCAGCAAGTAGCCTATACAAGTTATATGAGCAATGTCCCAATGAAAACTACACGAATCAGCAAGCGGCAAATGTCATGTCATTTAAAAGTATTGCTTAATTAATTGGTAATCACCTCCTCTATTTTGGACAGAGTGTAGTTACTGTACTTTGGAGTAGTATTGCCCCCTACTGACCTGTCTTGGCATGGCTGCTGCATATGCAGCTTTCAGTTCAATGTGGTAAAATGTGCACCATGTTTTCAGAAATACATTATGGTGTTGAAATGTTGCATTGGTTCAATACACACCTCAATAACTTTACTGCAACATCACAAGTCTAGAATGCATTTCTAACTGCATAGTGCATACGTTGGTATTCGTTTTTACAGCTAGAATTGAACGTGGTCAGTTTCTTTCAGTCAAGTGCTGTAGCCTACCAACAGGGAAATGATCTGTGTTTTCGTGAATAACACTATAGAAATAATGCAAAAATGAAAACATTATCTTAAATGAGGCTATTAAATGTTTGAATAATGTGTTTGAATAATAATAAGGCCTACATTACGTCTCATATGCAGTATGTCCCCGTACCCCGTCCCCCCCTCCCCGACCAGGAAAAAAAGTTCAGGCTCAGGATTTTTTTCTCACTATCACCCCTGCTTCCCTCTGAAGAGCTGGGCCCTGCTTACACTCAGACAGGCGTCAGACATTTCTTGATGATGAAAATAGGTTTTGATGCTACTGTATCTTTCCCTTTGGAGCCCTGGGCCGACTACAAATCGGCTGCTGTGTACAGACTGTAACAGTGAGCTGACAGGGCAGCACATCACCTGCTTTTGGAAGCCTCGAGCTAAACTCAGCAAGGTGGGATATTTCTCTCACCTCTTCTCAGCCCACTTTGTCATCCTTGGTGCTTAGGGACAGCAGTGTATTGGGGGTTGTACAGGTTGTTGCTGGGTCTGGTTTTTTGGGTTTGTGGCCTGATGAAACGGCACCATAGTGGTGGTGGTGTGGTGCAGCTGCTGCTGACTCCCAGTGTTTGAAACGTCTGGCCCAAGCCGAGATGTATGAATCATTGGAAGGCATTGCCTGGACACACTAACTCAAGGCACAGCTTGTCTGTCACTGGCAATCGAATCAGCACGGGAATATCTCTCTCTCTCTCTCTCTCTCTCTCTCTCTCTCTCTCTCTCTCTCTCTCTCTCTCTCTCTCTCTCTCTCCTCTCTCTCTCTCTCTCTCTCTCTCTCTCTCTCTCTCTCTCTCTCTCTCTCTCTCTATCTCTCTCTATCTCTGGTAGAATATCCTCTCTGATGCTCTGGCCTTTCCACAAAGGCCTAAAGCAAGCTGAGCTAATTTGCTGTTCATCTGATTTGTGTCATCTTTATTTACCCCCAAGTAAGTGGCTGTACCTTTTAATCAGGAAAATGAAGACAGACGTTTGTGAGAGAATAATGAACTCTTTTTAAGCATTAAGCATTGTTCCATTAATATTGTTCATGGTTTATTTTCCCTTAAAAAGACTGATAGCTGTGTGTGAAGTCCAGCTGTGTGTTGAAAAAAAGGATACATACATACCCCCCCAAAAAACAGCCTGAATCTGTCTAGACACGCAGAGCCAGCCCTGTAGTATTACTCACATAGAAGCAATCCTCAAAGCATGTCTTTGTTAAAGATGTAGCGAATCAGACCTGTTGTTTAGTTATTAGCTAGTTATTACAACCTCTTCTTAGAGCCTTTTTATTTACAGAGGGTAGGAGGGTTGTTTCCTCTGGCATGGTCCAGAATTAATGCTGACATCTTCTGCATGTGGTGCTTCGTTGTGATGTGCTTGAAGTTGCCCTCCTCTGGAATGCCTTATTGTCATCAGGGATCCCGGGCCGCAACCAAGTCCGCCTTGTCCTGGCTAAGCCAAGTCTAGACACTGCAGATGTAAAAGGGTTTTTAAAAGGGTCTACTCTGGATAGCAGACAAAGACATGCATATAGTAGTAAGTCAGACGAGCTTTGTTCTTTTGCCTTTGGGGTTGTAAATATCCTCTGATGTGCTCAGACATTTGCTGACAGACCCATTCTCTAGTTTCACTTGTGTTTCAAGGAGGAAGACAATCTTTTTTTTGTCTTAATTGTGTCTTTCATTGTGTCATTGAATTGTATTACATGTGTGACTGTGACCCACTGAGCTTATGTAATGTAAGTAAGTTCCACTGGCTGCCTCAGCCTCTCCATGCTGAAAAAGAGGTGTTGAGCAGCCAGCACGAAGTCGTATTGTCTTCACTCCACCCACACGGTTCTCTCTCTCTCTCTCTCTCTCTCTCTCTCTCTCTCTCTCTCTCTCTCTCTCTCCTGCTTTTGTTCCTAATCCCTATGCTGTGGTGGATGCCTTTTCTTGCTGTGCTTTACTGTACTGCTTCTCGCCCTCTGCCACCACTGCTGTCTTGATGCCGCTGCGTGTCAGACAGCCGCCTTTGCGAAGGCCCAGTGGAGGGGAGGGCCAATCTGCACAGCACAGCACAGAACCATCCCCTGTGTGGGCACACTAACCCAGACCGACATCAGTGGCCTTTTATAATAATAAAAAAGGACAAACCTCTCTACAGCGGATGGTTAATATAGACTAGAGATCTCAGCAATTACTTTTTTAAGTGGCGTCATTGCAAGTGGGTCTTGGTGTAGGCAATGACTTGAAAAGGAGGGCATTAAAGGGTAGATCTTGACATCCGTTGCAAACTCGGCAAAGGTGCTTTACAGAGTGAATAATGTGTTTTACTATGTCTGGTGAAGAGATGGGAATTTGGGGACCAATCTATTCCTAGCAGCAAGTAGTTCACTTAACTCTCTTAAGCAAGTCTGCTGTACTCTTTTCTCTTTGGCAGGATTGTTCACCTCCAATGTAATAAGGAAGTCACTGACTCTTCATCCCTTGCATTCGCTCATCCATTAAAAAAAACGAGCAACGGTTTTCATTTGTGTTTTTACCTCACATGTGCACGCAGATGTTAAGTTACTGCCATTGTTAAACAATCCTGTTATACATGGGTTTTCTTTTTTTGGTTTCCCCTGGCTGCGCACAGCTCAACCTCATTGTTGGAAACCGCTGTCTGTCAAAAAATTGGCTCACGTGGTTGGTTGCCAGTGTCTTGCCCCTCCTCACAGCATCATGTGTATAAACAAAAAAAACCCATGTATAGCATCACCCGCAGTGGCATGATCCAAGGTCCAAATATGCTGATGGGGTGTTGTTTACGGCCCATTTGGTCTTCAGTGTCGTTGAATTTCTCTGTCATTATGCAGATGCACATCAGACCAGCTGCTGTTGTGGTATGCCATAGGGAGTGCTGCACGCAACATTGGAAGCAGCAGCCCCCGAACCGAGGCTAATGTCGCACAGGTCGACCGTAATTCTTTTGCAACATCTGTAAGCTTGTGCTTACAACTGTTTACTGTGCAGAGGACAGACTTTTTTTTCGTTAGGTCATGGACGGTTATAAGTACTGACTGTGCATCAGGGTTGTCTTACATGGATTTTCCTTGAAAGTGATCACATCAATTCATCATTTTTGAGAATCATTGAGTGCAGGGCATGGGCATTGTCCATGTGTTGCTTCATCACCGTACAACTGAGAACAGAATTTGCATATATGTTACTGAAGGCACCACTTCTTAACAAAAAGGTGGGGGGGATAACAGTACAGTACAGATAACAATAATCGATTTGGCGATCCGAATCGATGCGGGGCATGGACGATCCAGAATCGATCCGGCAAGTTCCAGAATCGATCCAGCAATTTTTTTAAGTTTCAATTACGTCCATGGATATTTCGGGGGCAAATGAATGTTAAATTAAAGGGACAGTTTGGTCAATTTCAATATGCTGTTGTATTGCTCACGCTACCCTTGACTTGTCAGTACCTGGTGATGCCACATTTTTCGGCTCAGCCCTTTCCGAGATATGAGCAATTCTAATGGGGGCAGCGTTTGTTTACATTTTTAAAAAATGAAACATAGACCAACTCTTAATATTTTCCCAAAAGGTACTGCTGTTTGCTAGTTGTCTGCTGATGTTTTTGGGAATAAATAAAAATGTTTTTTTGAAATGTAAACAAAGAGCTGCCCCCATTACAATGACCAGGATCTCGGAAACGGCTGAAGAAGAAGAAAAAAAAATCTCATGCACTGGCAAGTCCAGGGTAGTGTGAGCATTACAACTGCATGTTGAAATTGACCAAACTGTCCCTTTAAATAAAAGCACTTCAAAACATTGCAAGAGTGATACAGACTGATACAGAAAACAGCCAATACATTTTTGCTCAGTATCTGACTACCTGACTGCCTCATCATGACTGAGTAGCCTCTTAGTGCAGATGGGCTCGCCGGCGGGCCTATTCACTATTTGTTGAACATACTCAACTACATCATAACAACATTGCTATGACAGTGCCGAGAGCCTTAACTAACAGATTAAGACATAGACATTACAATTTGGTGACAGTAAGGTTATAACATAGGTGATGCGCTAAGGGGTTAAACATTTGCTTTGCTTTCAGTAGAAATGTAATGCATTGCAATGCATTGTAGAATTTAATCGGATCAGATCGAATCGAATCGCATCGAATCGCTACCTCCTGAATCGTGATTGAATCGAATCGTGAGGGCAGTGCCAATCCACACCACTAGTACTTGTGGTCCTATATCTCCTCAACAAAGACACATAAGGGTCATTTCACGTGAAATCAGACACTTTGGGACCCGACCGACACAGATTTCAATCATACTTGCTGTGCCTGTTTAGTAGCAAGGTAGCACCCCAGAACTGCATTTGTGTCACTCTGACACCAAAATTAAGGGAGAAACGGAGTAGCAAAGGTTTATGAGGGTAGGACACTATACATTCAGCCTTGATTATATCAGTCAGTATAAGTTAAAAAATATGTCTGAGGTGTTGTTTGAAAGCTCTTTTCTGGCTCTACAATTTTCACACACAGCATGGAATACAACAACCTTCAGAATATGAAGTATGATACATTGAAACATTAAAAATTTAATATCAAGAAAACTTATATTCTTGTCTAAACATAGCCTGTAAGGTCATAAACAACACCTGAAAATGGGGTGTTTGGTTCTTTATTCATTTCAGAGATAATGGGACATAAAGGTTGAAATGAGTTGTAATGAAGTAGTAATAGAGTAGTGTCAGGGACAGGACTGGACTGGCCATCTGGCATAACGGGCATTTTCCCGGTTGGCCCTGCACTCTCGTCTGTCCCTATTCCAGGTGCTCAACAACTACACAGCTTCTGCCCATTGTCAATGGACACAGTGGAAGCTAGATCATTTTCAGCATTCAGAGAAGGCAGGATTGAAAGAAAAAGCTCAGTAAAGCAATTTCCTAAATGTTCAAGCATCAAAGGGTATGTTGTATATGATGGCAACTAGTGGCTAGCATGTGTTGAGGAATGCATGCAGAGCACTGGAGAGGTGAAACTGAACTTCCTACATCCTCATGGACCATCTCCATCCTTCACATATTCTGATAGACATGCTGTTATGTGATATTACTATGGTATTACGATATTATTGCTAGGTGATTTGTATGATGCCATATTTTTGAGTCCCATTATCTCTGAAATGAATAAAGAACCAAACACCAGCATTTCAGGTGTTGTTCATGACATTGCAGGCTATGTTTCGACAAGGAACTGGCCATTTTAAAATATATATTTTTTGGATATTCAATTTTTAATTTTTCAATTTATGATAATTAATATTGTGAGGGTTGTTGTTGTATTCCATGCTGTTTGTATAATTTGTAGAGCCAGAAAAGAGCTTTCAAATTAGCCTGAGTATCATCCTCCGTAGTGACCGCGCTAGCTCAATACTTTCGCTTGCTGACCACGTGGTCAGCAAGCGAAAGTATTGAGCTAGCGCGGTCACTACGGAGGATGATACTCAGGCTACTTTCAAATAGCACCTCAGACATCTTTTTGTGACTTACACTGACTGATATAATCAAGGTTGAATGTATAGTGTCCTACCCTCATATGTAAACCTTTGCTAGTCTATTTCTCCCTTAATATTGGTGTCAGATTCACACAAATGCAATTCTGGGGTGCTACCTTGCTACTTAACAGGCACAGCAAGTATGATTGAAATCTGTGTCGGTCGGGTCCCAAAGTGTCTGATTTCACGTGAAATGACCCATAAGGCTCCTTTTCACTGTCGGTTTTCTGGTAAGCCTACAGCTTGACACAGTGCGACTCGGCGGCCACTTTTTGCTTTACGCTTGAGCTGTGTCATGCCCAAACAAAAAGCAAAAAGTGGCGGCCAAGTCGAGCTGTAGGCCTACCAGAAAACCGGCAGTGGGAAAGAGCCCATAGGCACACAGTTTAGTTGCTGTGTCTACTGTAGATTAGAGGTGACTGGTTGTCCCCATGGGAGACTGCACTGCTCAATCATCTGCTCAGCAGTGCTCTATTGACTGCTGCTGAACATAATCACTCACTCCTCTCCAGAGCTCCACTACTGGGCAGTGAGCATTAGACTGGACAGGCATACTGTAGGCCACTTGGCATTGGCCTACAGCAATTACAGCACCCACTATACATCACTGTACACCTGTCTAATTGAATCCTGTGAAATATTCACCCCTTTTTCCTTTTTAGTTGCATGCCGCATCTACTATATGGCACTACATGATTGTCCGTCACTCCATCGGTCAGAAATGGCTTTGAGAGTGTTTGTATGTAGGTCTGTTTGCCGTCTTCAAGATGAGACTTCTCGAAATATGAGACCATGACGTGTGTGATGTAATCATTTGAAGCCCTTTCTTGCGTTTAGCCTACCAAGTTTTATTCATGTTCCGGTCCAACTGCTAAATTGCCCAATGATATTGTTGGACATTCATTTTTTCAGTGTGCACTGTGCCTCTGGGACAGTCCAGAGATGCTTTGCTTGGGTTTTGGCAGTGGAAAAGGGAGCTGGCTCTCTCGCCTTCCCATCAGAGGCAATGATATTGACAGTGTTCCATTTCTCAGCGGCTGATGAAGCCAATTAGTCCCATGCAGAGTCTGCAGGCCACTTAGTGCATCTTTTGCTCATTGCAATACTGTACACTACTGGAGCTGGAGCTGCACTTTACTTTGGCCACGCCTAATGAGTTTGACCTGCTGCTGCTGCTGCACACGAGGCAACTTCTCAGCGGCCTGTTATGCAACACACACACACACACACACACACACACACACACACACACACACACACACACACACACACACACACACACACACACACCAGTGTGCACACACACACACCAGTGTGCACACACACAGATGTTTTCAGGAACTTTTTTTCCCCTTTTGTCCCAACGATCCAAATTATGCTGCCAAAGTCGGACTAAGACTTTTTCCAAAACACAGGTCAGCCACATTTGCCTGTAAAACTTGTGACTCATTGGGGTGTTTCTGTAATTAATTTTAATATGCTGTCTTTGGGTTTTTTTTGTGTGTGTTTTTTTGTTTTTTTACTTCCTTATGTTTTGTGTCTGCTCTTGTGGTCCATGAAATTGAAAAATTCTCAATGGCTTGAAAGGGGACCAAACACAATCCAAGTCCTTTGCACTCTTAACTCATCCACTGTTCCTGTCCTAGTCATAATTTCTCTGCAGGGCCTCTTCTATCAGCTGTGTCATATCCACAATGTTCCTTTGCCCTGCAGTACGTACTCTTTGGCCTCCTTTACAGCGTTGGTCAGATCAGGTCAGGGTGGTCCCTGGTGTCCTCTAGACTGTTCAGCCAACCTCTCCTACTGTGCTGTTCTTCATTTTGACCTGATAGTCTGTGGGCTGTGAGTGAATGGACATGGCTGGACCCTTGTACAGAATTAATTGTGGTGTATGAGGTGTTGGGTCACCGACGACCACGCTACCTTTTGCTCTATTTTTGACCTCCTTTCCAGCACAGGTCAGTTCAGGGTGGAATTGGTTAGCTGTAGCCATATCATACAGATGACACACACACACACGTACACACACACACACACACACACACACACACACTCCAAGCACTCTCGTCGTCTCTTGGCCACCAGCACACCACTGCAGTCAATTTGTCCCCAGTGAAATAGTAAACGAGTTCTGTTGATGTTTCAGGGCCCATTTCCTGGCAGTCTCTGCTCTGTGTAAATATTGTTTAAAAGGGAAAGCCAGTGAAGTGAGTGAGTTATACAGTCATCCAAGTGATGTGCCGCCCGCTCGCCCGCCCCCCGGCAGACAACAGTGATGTCGGTGGTGGTCCTGTAACTGTTCTCATGCCGCAACATCGGGTGCCAAAGGTGAATCAGCCCCACTGCAGCAGCGTGTCAGAAATATTTCCTCCTCCTCTGACGCTGTGTTGTGGTGGCACCACACCGCACTCTTCTGTCCTCTCTCTCCCTTTTCTCTCTCTCTTTCTCTTTCTCTTTCTCTTTCTCTCTCTTTCTCTTTCTCTCTCCCACTCTCTCTCTCGCTCTCTCTCTCTCTCTCTCTCTCTCGCTCTCTCTCTCTGTCTCTCTTTCTATTTCTCTTTCTCTCTCCCACTCTCTCTCTCTCTCTCTCTCTCTCTCTCTCTCTCTCTCTCTCTCTCTCTCTCTCCCTCTCTCCCTCACTATCTCTATCTCTCACCCTCTCTTTCTCACACCCTCTCTCTGTTTTGTTTCTCTGTGGTCCATTTATTGTGCAGAGCTTGTACGTAGTTGCCAACCAGAGGGAGAGTGCCCTTCAGGATGGATGCTCTCTCTGTCTGTCTCTCCACGCTGAACACCTCGCCCGGGGCACCAAGACAACTCCCACGTCCCTGTCTGATGTTTCTCATGCCGAGGCTTTGCACTGTCACTCACTTGTGTGTGTGTGTGTGTGTGTGTGTGTGTGTGTGTGTGTGTGCGCGTGTGTGTGCGCGTGTGCGTGTGCGTGTGCGTGTGCGTGCGTGTGTGTGTGTGTGTGTGTGTGTGTGTGTGTGTGTGTGTGTGTGTGCACTATGTGTGTGCACTGTGCACTATGTGTGTGCACTGTGTGTGTGTGTGTGCACTGTGTGTGTGTGTGCACTGTGTGTGTGTGTGTGTGTGTGTGTGTGTGTGTGCACTGTGTGTTTTTCTCTTTGCCTGTGTTGTGTCTGTGTCTTTGTCTGCCTGTCAGTGCATCCAAAGTGTTTCTGCTCAGGCCAGAGCTGTAGAGTGGATCCCAACCATGTCTTCTTCATTATTTATTCAAAAGGCGCTTGTTTCACACTGCAACCCTTGTCAAGCCTTTGACCATCACAGTTGTTTTCGCTCTGCAGAAAAAATACCCAAGTGCACAATGTGTTTTTTACGTGTAAGTATTTTAGTGTTCAACCTAAAATATGAACCTTCCAAGTTCCAGTTATTCCAATGGCCAATTACTGTACATTTGCACATTAACAGAGTTTCAGAGGTTATTTTCAATGTCAGTGATGTTTTTATCAAAAAATTTAATTAGCTGTCCTGGTTCTTATATTCGCTTCATCTCTCCCAATTACATACAATGCAGGGGTGAGTATGGTCATAGGATATAACCTCTATTCTGTTTTGAGCCATGAAATATAGGCAAGTGTAGGCTTACAAGGCTATAAAAAAATTCTCCTGAGTGGATTGTGGAAGCCTTTTTACTCTTCACTTTGGTATCGGTAGGATGTGCACTCAGCCCTGCTGTTAGAACTGTGTTGTTGTAGCCCACCGTTTAGAGCGTCCCCCATCATGAGAGTTTTCATTGACTTGACCTAACCCTGTGTGTCCCTGTCCAGCACACAAAGCCAGCACGCTATGCACAGGACAACGCATGTTGCACTAATGACCGAACCCCCTCCTACAGTTACGTCTTAGTGGAGGATGAGTAGGTCCCATGTAATGTCTGAATGGCGTCATGCCTATTTTGCTGTGTGTACTTTGGCCAGTGGCGTCTTTGTTTGTTCGCATACATCTACAGACTAATTACAGGCTTAGTGTAAGAATGGTGCACACAATTGGTTGTAGCCTAGGCACACTAGAAGGATCAGTGCCCTGTTAAGGTCGCGTGCCAAGCTAGCCAAAGTCTGATTTCCCAATTTTATCTGTAGATGCAAGGGCAGTGTTATCTGGAAATTGTTTAAATGCGAAGGAAGACGATGACAGAAATACATTGATTTGTTAAATACCGTTAGTTGATGAATTACTATTCCTTGTGTTGAATTGTCTTGGCTATTATTATCTATTTCATGGGGTGTCAACAGCAACTCTACAGAAGTAGAGTGGCAAACAAACAACCACAGGAATGTGTTTTACACCCAACCCAAGCCTTCTAGAGAGCCAATGGACCTTATCGTAACCTCAAAACATCAGTCTGCATGGCATGCACCTTGAATAAATAGTGAAAAAATAATTAGATGTCCATGCTGCACCAGTATTTCCATCTAGAGAGCTGTCTGGCAGTGGCAGTGAGTGGTCCTGGCTCCCTAATGGGGTCTCATGATGGAGGCCCTGAAACTTCAGGGCTCCTCAAACTAATAAGTGCTGTGAATGTTATGACCAGAGATGAACAATTCAACTTGAGAAATTAGCCTAAGCATCATGCCATCTCGTTTCTAATCACCCTGGATATGAGCATACCTTGGACGTATGCCAATAAGTATGCTTGACTGAAAAGTCAGCCGTGTGACTATGCATAGCTTAGGTTGGTAGTAAAGTGCATAGCCGGCATGCAGAAGAGCCCTACCTTGATACTAACGGCTTTCTTTAAGTGCAGACCTCTGGTGCTTGCAATGGCAGAATGCTGAGAAAGAAGGATGCATCCTGGGATGCCAATCATAGTCTTTCTCCCCCTAAGCCAGCAGTCTTGACTCTTCTCCAAAGCTACTCTTGCACAACTCTGATGGAGTTTTCATAATTTCTCAGAGTGGGTTATTTACCGTAAGCAAGAGCAGGGATGCAATTCTAATGTTAATGGGTGGTTGACGTTTAAGGGCGTAACGCAAAAAAAAAAAAGTTTTTCAAATTCCTGAAAAAAATGATGGATAAAAATTGGAAAAAAAATTGAAAAAAATAAAGCACTTAGTGGTCTGTGGAATTTCACCTTATTTTTGCCATTTTTGGGAAAATGTGTCCTGCATCAACACATAGCATAGGCATGTCACACCGCAGGAAAATGGAGTCACACCACAGGGAATTCACTGCATTATGGCCATTTTAATCCTTTTGTATACATGACTGACATCTGAGCTCATGCTAACTTGATAATGATATTGTGTTTAATCTTAATATGTGTTTTCATTAATAAAAAACTTTGTTTTCCTCCTATAAGAGCAGTCACACCACAGGACACCATAAAATGAACCTAAGCATTGCGTGACAGAAAGATTGCAATATGAAGACATATTAAGAGGTTAAGAGTCACCTTAAACTTCCACAGCACTCTCCAATAACTGAGGTACTGACTGGTTAGGAGCCAGTCTTTAAGACCCTTGTAGTTGGCCTTGCAGCTGCCCGTTCACAAACAAAAAAAATTGTGTTACGAAATTGAACTTGTAGTTAATATTACTGTCTTGAGTTTTTTCCACATTCACATATCTTAATCTAAAGTTAAGATTTATGCAATCATGCCAAATGCTTCATACATTATTAGGGGCCAAGCAGCGAAGCTGCCTGGCACCTTAGAGTGTTTCTACTGTTCTTATTATTATTCATGTTTCTCCTTAGGGAGTCTATGGCAGCCCATAGAACCGTACGGTCGAAAATGCTGAAAATCGGCACACGCGTTAAGGACCGGCCCAGAAATACCCACAGCAATTTTTAGGTCCCCAGCCCCAACCCTCTAGCGCCACCAGCAGGCCAAAGTTGCAGGTACATTTCTGCTTGTAACTTTTGAAACCGCTGGGCCCAATTTTCAAAACTTGGTATCCCTGGAATCCTTGGGCCGAGACGAATCCAACGCACCCTATGACGTCATTTTCCGCCTGGATAGTTTTCCCGCCATTTTGAATTTTGTGAAAATCACTAAAAATGGGTCTCCTCCCTCAATTTTTGACATTTTTTTCTGAAAATCGGTATATAGCATCTCTGGACTGAGCCTCACAAAACCTATGCCTTCAATTTTTTATATCTTTTATCGTTTGGCCGTGACAGCCAATCAAAAACGTTCTTAAAGTCGCCAAACAGGAAGTGAAGTCATATCTTGGCAACCCATGGTCACAATCTTCTGCAAATTGTCACAGACATTCTTGTCCATGCCATGACCCACCAAAACAAATTTCAGGTCGCTAGCTCAAACTCTCTAGCGCCACCAGCTGGTCAAATTTTTTGCTACGTTTCTGCCCGTAACTTTTGAACCGTACGCTCCATTTTAAATCTGGTGGTACCGTTGAAATCCTTGGGCCAAGGCAAATCCAACGCATCCTTTGACATCATCGTCAGCCAATCAAAAACAGCCTAAACGTCGACAAACAGGAAGTGAAGTCATATCTTGGGAACCCATCGTCACAATCTTCTGCAAATTGTCACAGTCTTTCTTGTCAGTGCCATGACCCACCAAAAAAAAAATCAGGTCGCTAGCTCAAACTCTCTAGCGCCACCAGCTGGTCAAAGTTTTAGCTACATTTCTGCCTCTAACTTTTGAACCGCATGCTCAATTTTTATTCTGGTAGTACTGTTAAATTCCTTGGGCCAAGCCGAATCCAACACACCCTCTGACATCATATCCGCCACAATAGAATGCCCGCCATTTTGGATTTGGTGAAAATCAATAAAAACCCATCTCCTCCCTCAATTTTTCAATTTTTTTCTGAAAATTGGTATATAGCATCTCTGGACTAAGCTTCACAAAACTTATGCATTCAATTTTTTCTATCTTTTATCGTTTGGCCGTGACAGCCAATCAACACGGCCTAAAAGTCGTCAAACAGGAAATTAAGTCATATCTTGGCAACCCAGGGTCACAATCTTCTGCAAATTGTCACAGACATTCTTGTCCAGGCCATGACCCATCAAAACAAATTTCAGGTCGCTAGCTCAAACTCTCTAGCGCCACCAGCTGGTCAAAGTTTTAGCTACATTTCTGCCTGTAACTTTTGAACCGCATGCTCAATTTTTATTCTGGTAGTTCTGTTAAATTCCTCGGGCCAAGACGAATCCAACGCACCCTCTGACATCATATCCGCCACAATAGAGTGCCCGCCATTTTGGATTTGGTGAAAATCAATAAAAGGCTCCTCATCCTTCAAATTTAGTCTGATTTTCACAAAACTTGATACACATGATCTCTGGAGCACTGTGAAGAGGTCCCTAAAAGGGTTTTATTACATCTTTTACCGTTTGGCCGTAACAGCCGATCAAAATCCTCCACACAGACGCCAAACAGGAAGTGAGCTCATATCTCAGCAACCCATGGTCAGAATCTTTTGGGAATCGTCACACACATTCTTGGCTATCCCATGACTCCCCACAAGAACTTTCAGGTCTCCAGCTCACTCGCTAGCGCCACCGGCAGGTCACAAATCAAATTTCGAGGTATATTTCTGCTTGTAAAAAATAACTGTGCGTGTCT
The DNA here is from genome assembly GCF_034702125.1 of Engraulis encrasicolus. Lineage (NCBI taxonomy): Eukaryota > Metazoa > Chordata > Actinopteri > Clupeiformes > Engraulidae > Engraulis > Engraulis encrasicolus. The sequence goes on along the minus strand of NC_085875.1, from coordinate 44,682,177 downwards.
CTGACAGTCTGCCTGCTCGGCTCTTTCGGTTGCCATGGCGACTTAGGCGGACTTCCTGCTTGGCCCCGCATTGCTGCTTGCAGCTATATTTCAAAATGTTGTTGGTTAATTTATATATATATTATTATATATTGTTTCATTAATGTTACAGTCACACCGCAGGAAATTTGACATATAAACCTTTACATAAATCTTAACAAAAATGTTTCTTCTCATCTAAGACTAATATGAAACATAATGTACCACATCTTCTTTCATTGACATTTGTTTTTTAAGGAAAATAACAGTTTTGTAGGTTTTTAACCAATGTTACGAAAAAACAAGGCGTCACGTCTCCCACCCTAATATCTGATGCTCCTGTGTAGGCTGAAAGTAGACACAATGTCTTTTCATTTCAGCCTTCTCCACTGTATACTTTTTAATTTTACAAGCCCATGTTGTCCTTACTTTGCTGTGTTTTTATGGCTGAAAGATTGCTGAATTTCAGTGCATAATTTGTTCATTCTGGAGTTTTGAATAGATGCCGTCTCTTTCTCATATTTCTGCCTTAAAGCAGGCAGGTAGCAGCTCTTTTTATCTGAGCAGCAGTTATACGTATCCACTAAAGAAGGCTGCTGTTCTGTACCTAATTGTGCCCAATGGGATTGTGTTTTTTCTTCTCCATACATGTTGGCTCCAGACTTCCTGTCGGAAAGGAAAGGCATATACTTACATCTGCCAGTGGTAAACTGGCACGCACATCAGAATTTAAAGCTATTAACGGTTGCTCGTGTTTGAGGAAGGTCGTGGTTGGGTTAGGAAATTAAAATTGAAAGTGACTGCTGCATATTATCCAATCCCAGCGAACAGTGAACACACACACACATCGCCCTGGCATCTGGCTGGCAGCAGTGGTCTTTATGATGCTTTACTGTCATGCAGAGGGAATGCTGGAAAATCAGTCCAATTAAAAAAAGCCACACACACAATGTAAATAGTATACTTTCTAGGTAGTGTGAGAAGATTTCCTCTCATAGATTTTTTTATGTGCTTCCCACTTGTCCTTGTTTAAGTTACGGTCTCTCCTTTGCTGTAAAAAAAAAAAGTTTTAATGAGACACTGTAAATTAGTTGTTGTGAGAAACAAGGCAATGCATTTTAATGTATTCTGCAAGAGTACGTTTGATGTGTTTTACAGAGCAGGCTGGTTTGTATTCATTGCTGTTGCTGCAACGCCTCAATTCATGACCCTTTTATCTGTTGATCTGTTCTAAGTCAGCCAGAAGTTATGAGGTATTAGTCCGGCAGCCAAAAGCCAAATATCAGCCGAACCCAGTTTCGTCTGATAAAGTTTTTTTCTTTGCAGTTTGTGGTTGCTTAAGGTGTACCTATTAAGATTCCAGACGATGCCCGGTGATATCCCTTGAGCATTTTCAGATATTGAGCCTTTTATGCTTGATGTGCTGCAGCCATAGATTACAACAGTGTTTGGCTCCCAATTCATGTTATGCTGACCAAATACCCTATACCATACTTATTTTGTGTTTGTTTACATGGTAGGATGTGTATAAGAACAGGTGGTGAGGTATGGACATCAGTGGGGGTGGGGTCATGCATGTTTGGGGACAGGGCATTCACCCAAAAAGCCTGATTTTTCAAGTCGGAGACACAAAGGCCAACATTTCGCCAAACGTGGCTTTATATCTCATAGTGGGTTGTTTGGTTTTGCTGTTTGTAGTTGTCCAACACTTACCCATCAGGATAAGAGTGGGTGATGTGCCAATTTCAGATATTAACCCTTTCATGTTGATTTCGCTGCAGCCATAGCCCGCAAACTTTTGACAGCTTCATAACTGCACTATGATTAACCATAGAGCATTCTGGGTGGTAGGCCTGCCACATCAAAGTGGAGAAAGTGTCCTCGTACCAAATAAATTTTAGACAATTACATAACTAGCTGTTTGTCAAGCAGAAATATGTAACATTTAGGCGAATATTGGTGGTGTCAGCTCAGACATACCCAGAAAGGATTACGAATTCAACACAGAATGTCACCATTTCATACATTGCTATTTACTCTTCCTGTGCTGTTGTAACACAAAATAAAAATTGTAAGTAATGATTACATAATTGGCTGATTATTTGTTTGCCTACAAAGTACATAATTTCAGTGGTGGTCGTATTAACATGGAAAGAGATAAAATTAAAAATGTAAATCCACAAAATGACATTGTAATTGACCTTTTACCACCCCATGCCATATCAGGGTGTGACACTGCGGCATCCTATTTTTGTATTGGCAAAGGCTTTGTTATCAAGACCCTAAAAGCTGGATATCACTTGACATTAATTGGTAATGTGCTGGCACCATTCCAACAACTTTCCAGTGAGGCCACTAACTTTGCATGTTATGGCATTCCAGACAGTATCAGCATGTCACATACAAGGTTGGTGGTATGGGGAAAAAGAATGGGAAAGGTCATTTATCTTCACCTAACCTGGCTGCTCTTCCACCAACAACAGAGGCATTTCTTGAGAATGTGAAAAGGGCTCATTTTCAAGCAATATTGTGGAGGACATTGGTTCACACTCCACCTGAACTATCTCCTGAAGCATTTGGATGGAAGAAAGACTCATGCAACAAAGCACTGATACCAATAAGTGTTCCAGAAAATGTCAAAGTGGCACCAGACTACATTTTACAGATGACCAGATGTGGTTGCAAGAGTAAAAGCCCCTGCAATTCTAAGAAATGTAGCTGTGCTGTAAACAGTGTGCCTTGCACCATTTTCTGTGCATGTTTTCGGCTGGGATGCTGCCGAACCAATGTTGTGTGAGCTTTACTGTGTGTGTGTGTGTGTGTGTGTGTGTGTGTGTGTGTGTGTGTGTGTGTGTGTGTGTGTGTGTGTGTGTGTGTGTGTGTGTGTGTGTGTGTGTGTGTGTGTGTGTGTGTGTGTGTGTGTGTGTGTGTGTGTGTGTGTGCGTGCGCGTGTAGTGTATATAATGTAGGCATAGGTGTTTTAGGTGTTAAGAACTCTGTATGTTGTATAGGTGTAGACAGGTCTTTCTGTGCGAATTTAAATGCATGTACATGTCTTATTTGATGGCTTTATGGACTTTTAAGTGATCATTTAATACCAGTCAGGATACACTGGATTGACTTAATTTTTTGACTCAACAGTATATATAATGTAGGCCTATAGCTGTTTTTCTATGTTTAGACCTCCCTCTCTCTCTCTCTCTCTCTCTCTCTCTCTCTCTCTCTCTCTCTCTCTCTCTCTCTCTCTCTGAGCGTGCGGTACTGTATGTTGCAGTGTATATACGGTAGCTCTTTCTGTGTAAATGTAAATGCATGTACAGATCTTATTTGATGGCTTTATGGATTTAAGTGATCATTCAATACCAGTCTGGATACACTGGATGTATGTAATTTCTTTACTCATCTTTTGGAACAGCCAACGACTGCTCACCAGTTACCCCCACACTCTGTTGTTCTTTTTTTTTTTTTGGGGGGGGGGGGGTTCTTTTATGTTGGCTATTTGTGGTAGGCTACCTACCGGCGATGTTGTCATGTATGTTGTCATGATGTGATGTTATGCAGGATCTCATAATGCACAATCCGTTCCATACTTTACAGTCTTATTCTAAGCAATGTTGTGAATGTTTTTACTGAGGCTTTTCTTGATTTGTCATTCATGACCTGATTTATAGAACTAAATGCATAAAAATAGGCAGAAATCGCATTTTATTAGGTTATTAGCAGTATTTTCTCTGTACCTGGATAACAAAAGGAGAAAGCCACAATTAACCACAGTAAATATTCTTGTATGTACGATATTAACAAAATAAAAAAGGACTTTTGAAGCTGGCATTTTCAGGTGGTCAGATTCATTGCATCAAAATATATGCAAATTAGTGCATATTTAATTAGATAATAGCCTAATTAGCATATTTAAACATAAAATATAGAAAACTTGTAATACATTTTTTTCTCCAATTCATACGAGTAATCATCTGATAAAGTTTCATATTGATATCTGCAAGTTAAAAAAATACCCTATTCACCTACAGTGTCTCGCCTTATTTGTGGGATTGCTGTTATGAAAGGGTTCATTATTACCCCATATTGGGTTTGTTTCAATAAGGGCAGTGTTAAGGCAGTCCAATGTGAATGTTTTTCAGGTAATATAAGCAATTTGGTACATTTTGTAACATTATTCACAGTAATATTAGGTGTCTTTAGTTTTTTTGTCATAATTTGCATTTATGGGACAATAAAGGCTCAAAATCTGGAAATGCTCAAGGGATATCACCGGGCATCGTCTGAAATCTTGAAGACTTGCCTAAAATCTATCAGATAAAGCAAAAAAAAAAACTTTATCAAAGAAATCTGGGTTCAACCCCACGGCTCCCGGACTATATCCCAATGAGACCAGAGATTGCTGAGTCTATTTTTACCCTAATCCCTTCCTGAAAGGTTGTTGTCATTCTTCATGCATAAAAAATAGGGGTTCAGTTGTCGGCTGAATGAATGGAAAACATTTTTGATAGGGTTTTTTGTTTTTTGTTTTGTTTAGTTTTTTTTAACTGGGGCAGTTCATCGGAGGAGCAGAATGGAAGATGTCGGTATCCCAGACCAGTCAAACTTTGAACACATCATGCAGGTCAGAATTTAGTATGTGATGGAGGTCAAAAGAATGAAGGCTGATACAAAATTAATTGGTGCTATTTTGCCCTCTAGGCTATCCATTTTAGTTGCCGTAATACCCAAGAGAAGTTGTGCAATGAATGAATCAACAAAACTGTAGCCTAGGGGGTTGCCATCTCTGGAATCTACGGTGGTGTAGGAACTGTCTTTTAACGGGTCTTGATGATTCACCCTTCAGGAGAAAAAATATACAGTAATCTATTGATTTCATGTGTTTTTGTTCTTAGGAGGGAAATGACTGTTATAGAAAGCAGAAAAATATTGACTTTTTGTTTCAGTGGTTGAAAGATGTTTGTTGATTCTTGATCATTTCCTCTCCATACCATTAGGATCTCACTATCATGCAGAATTATCCCAAGTCATTATATAATAGGCTGACCTGTCAAAAAATGGTCTGGCCATTATCAAGCGTGTAGTTGCTGACTCAAAATGTCAGGGCTGTTAAAGCTGAGAGCAGTTCACCCTTATTCCGACCCATCCTTCTTGCAGTGAATACAGGCTCCAACCTGAGAAATCAGTAGAAAAAAATTGCCCTTATTGAGTTCCATCACAGTTCAGGCAAGCATAGAGCTTTTTCACTCTGGGGGAAAAAAAGTCCAAAGCTGATATTCAATGTGCTGAAAGGTGAGGACGAGTCTACGGAGATGTTTTCAGTGCTGTAGAATTGGCTAAATCCATGCCCTGGCTTATTTTACTTCTTTTGCTTCTTTTGAATCTGTCTTCTTTGGAAGAATGACAAGTATTACTGTTCTCAGCTAACGACTCACTAAAATTTGTACAGAAGTTCTTAAAGTCGAGCAAGACCTTTGGATTTCTCTCCATCTTTCTTCCATTCTTAAAGAAAAATGGGTCACAGACTGAAGTAAGTTACAGCCTCCGACACGAAGGCTTCAATAATATGTTGAGCTGCGGTGATGTCAGCATGACCTCAACGGCTGAGGGCAGTTTACAACTGAGTGGGCTGTCAAGTGAAAGGTCTGGGGAATTGACATACAGTGTCATGAAAACTGACCAAACTTGGTTACATCTGTTGTGTCCTTGTTGCAAATTGTTTTGTTATTAGCTGCTTTGAATGTGTACTATTTTCCTTAAATGATGTCATTCTTGTGAACCAAAATTATTTCTTTAATCCACGGTTGTGTGGATTAGTGTTTTTGTCATGCTTTGTTTATTATGATCAAGGCAAATCAGTTTTACCGTAGATCCTTCAGTGTTTCTTGGTAGTTGTTCATACCACATAGCCTCCATTCCATATGCAACCTAGTCCCCAAAGGGAAGCACAAAGGGATGTTTATGTTGGGCTACAATTGTTTCAAGCAAAACAAAAAAATTGTTTGCATGTACGCCTTTTGCGGCTCCAGGATTTTTCGCTGTTGTAATTGAAGACATGCAAGTTTGTTCCTGGGTTTAAACAAAGTGGCGGAGGCTTGACGAGGCTGGCATTGTCTGTCTCTCCCGCTGCTGGGCCCCTTTGTGCATCTCTGCACTGCCCTCACTGTCCCATTGAGGGCATCTGGACAAGCAGGGCACTGATCCTACTGTGAATAGGGCTCTTTGTGATGGGCACCCACTGTCACCTTCCCAGCTCTACACGTGTATTGATGCATTTTTTTAGTTCTGATCTAATTAGAATGCAATTATTTTCTTTTCCTGGATGTTGTTACCATACTTTCCGTTGTTTCCATACTGGTTGTTTGGGGTTTGGGCCAGGATCCTGTGATTTGTTTGAAACGGTTCATGTAGATTTAGAATTTGTTTATGACAACAAATCCTTTTAAACACCATGAAGTGCCCACCCTTATTGTTTGCTGTCATGTCTTAAGACATTTGATGGTTGCGTTGGCTACATGATACTATAAATGCATTTAGTTAATTTAATCGTCCCATAGAAATTGTAAATCCGTCTGTGCTGTGTCTATGGGTGGTTGACATGACGCCCTGTTTTTACATAACATTAGTTAAAAACCTACAAAATTGGGGTGGGTAGTAGTGTGTGTGTGTGTGGGGTGAGGGTTAAAGGAACAATAGCAGAAGGAGCATTGGGGATATGTTTGTGCAGAATATTAATCATTTTATTGTATCTTACAGAAATGTCACACCAATGATATCACACCGCAGGACACATTTTCCCAAAAATGACAAAAATTAGGCAAAATCCCACGGACCACTGACATCCCCATTTTTTTCTTTTTTCCCCCCAATTTTTCCACCCATTTTTTCAGTAACTTAATTGAAATGTGTTTCCGCCTTTAAGTGTATTACGGCCCCTATGCGTCTGTTGTGTCTGTGTAGGGGCTATGTTCATCCCCAGAATGAACATAGCCCCACAAACTAGGCTTGGAGGTTTTAAACTGAAGAAGGCAGATCATGTCATCAGAGGAGATCCAACCGTATCATTCCTTTCAAGATGTTTTGAAATAAGTTTGCAAAGAATTTCACTATATTATTTATTAGCCTACCCCTAAACGGTGTCTTATAAACTATGTGAATTCTGTTGAATGGAGACATTTCTGTAAACTATAGTCAACGCTACTGCTTAACATTTTTATGTACATCCATGTTTACTCCTATACTACCCAATTCATTCATTTTTGGCGGTGATTGTGGACCACTGGAGGGGATCAGTGCATAGCCCAGTTGGCAGAATTACTTTTCACTAGAATCAGTGAACCATTAGTTGTGTGTCCATCAAATAGTGCTGTGTTCAGAATAGTACGCCATCTTTGTTTCGGGGTCATGTCCCCCGTTTTTTTTTTTTGGGAGGGAAGAAAAACAAGTAAACCTAGCAGGCATTTTTGAGGCTTGAAGATTTCCTCTGTCTAGGGTGAGAAGTTTTCATTTCCTTTCTCAGGCAGGAGGTTTTGATGCAGACGTTTCTCCTGCCTCCCTCTACTCCCCCTGCTGTGCGGTGACTGTGACGGTGACGCTGGATGGTTGAGCTTGATTGCCAAGCTGTTTGGTCGTCATCAAAATGAGGTGTCGGAGATGTAGGAAATTGGACCGGCTTTAATTGCTTATTCTGGGCTTCCTTGGCAGCTGACGTCCAGTCTGTTGTCTCTCTCATCATACCTGGCTACTGGTGGTGGCATATCATATAATAATACTGTAAAAATGGGGAGCTAACTTTAGGTTAAGTCAAGTGCAGATGAGCCAACATGTTCAACACAAAGTCACAGAAATTAAAATACTTCAATTAATCCTATGTAATGATTGGTTTGAATTTCAAGCAATGAGGTATGGTTTTCATGATGTAACTCTCCTCTTCACATTGCACTGCATGCTTAAAAGCTGACTAAACAAAAGAGTTTAGAAATGAAATATGATGTCTGGTACAACTTTTTCTCTCAAAACCACATGTAAGACTATCCCAGAATCACTAATTACTCCAAGCTGTTTGTCACTACAACAAATCCAACATTGGCGGTACTCTCAGACAGTGGCCTGACAATGTAACTTAAGGATAAAAAAAAGACATATGGAAACTCTTTTAAAGAACCAGGCTTGTTTATACCTCATCAATGTCAGCTTAGCAGTTAGCACACTCCCGTGGCGGTTACCCTGAGCAACCATCTCACTCCTAGATGTACCATGTCAGCCATCGTGCATGGCTTGTGTTTCTATGGCGACACAAACCTTCCAAAGTCCATACTTAATTCACGGCACAGCACTCTTTGTTTTGTATTTCTTAAAACGGGGGTGGAAGGCAGTAGTTAAAATAGACTTTCAATTAGGCAAGCCTTAAGTCTGGATAGATCCATCCATCCATTTTGGTACTTGACACTAGGTACGTTTATTGTCACAATCAATTCAATTGCAAACAAAATGTAACACAATGTTGATCGAAATACAGTTGCCTGATGTGGTTAGATTATGAGTATGATCAAATGTGGTCACCCCCTGAAAGTTGATGTACTGTACTGTAGCTGTTGTAAGGAAGTTCTGGCTTACAAAGTAAAGGCATAGCTCTGTGCAGAAGTCCTGATGTCATCAGTCACACCAAATGGAATATGCGTTTACAGTACAGTAGACACTAATATGAAGTCTGCTCCCCTCACCTTCCATTTTTGTTGGACATGGTTCTGTGCGCTGTGCCAGTTCCACTGTTTTCACAAGCCATCTGTGCTCACTCACAAACCCATCTTCAAATGCCACTAAAATAGACTATGTGTGAGGCCTTCAGTGGACCTCACTTTTTAATTGCTCATCGTCACATGCTGGAACAGGCTCTTGTTGAGATGGCAAGCTAGTAAAACACACACACAAACACACAAACAAACAGAACTGTTGTACATTCCTTTATTGTTTTTTTTCACTTATTTGTCAACTTTCACTTGATGACTTGCAGCCATGCCTTTTGTCAGATGGATGAGGCAGACTCCTCCTAAATCAGGGATTCTTAACCATGGGGCCGCGGCCCAAAGCCAGGCAATGCTCAGAAACTTGAGGGCCGCGGAAAAGTTTCAACCTCTCGCATGTGGGCCGCGAGTTGCCGTGCAACTGTATTATGCCGTGTACAGACCAGGAGCGAACGGAGCGAATGAAGCGATGGAAGTCATTATTTCTCTATGGAGGGCACGCGACCTGCGCTACCAAAGCGAATTCGCCAGGAGCGAAGCTTCTTGCACTACCAGAGCGAATTTTGACGATTAAACTAAATCTAATCGCAGGCGAATTCGCTCTGACGCTGTTCGGCGAAAGCCAATCGTAACGTTCATATCTCTGAATGTCCCAGGCTGTCAAGCAAGAGCCGTTATGTGATTAGCTGAATCAAACATGTCAATGCTGCGTCTCGAGCCAATACAGCGACTCAAGGCGAAACTTCTTCTGCTACCCACGCTACCAGGCAGCGTAGTTCGCTCTTGGTCTGGACACGGCATTATGCCCCATGTACATCGAAGGCGAACTAAGCGACCTGCGCGGCGAAAGTCATTGTTTCTCTATGGAGGGAAGGCGAATAAAGCTACCAGAGCGAATTCGCCAGGAGCAAAGCTTCTTGAGCGACCTGGGCGAATTTTGACGATTAAACTCAAGCTAATCTTAAGCGAATTCGCTATGACGCGGTTCGGCGAAAACCAATTGGAACGTTCATATCGAGGAATGTCCCAGGCTGTCAAGACAGAGCCGTTATGTGATTAGCTGAATCAAACATGTCAGTGCAGCGTCCAGAGCGAATAAAACGAATTCATGGCGAAACTTCTTCAACCACCCCAGCTACCTGGGTCGCGTAGGTAGCGCCTGATGTACACGGGCCATTATCAAATAAAGATGCTGAAGACAGCGTATGTCTTTTTTACTCTAGCGCAGTTCTGCTGCTTAAATTAAATGGTCACACTGCACACCGCTGTTTTTTTTAAATAGTGGAAGACGTCGTCAAAGATGGCAATACACTTACCAGTAAACGAATGGGGGATGAGAAATTACCAAGCGGTGTGAAGTGTAATTTGCAGACGTCTTCTCTCATCACGTCTAGTGATGATGATAAGCGATTGCAACGTTACTCAAAATAATTCTGTTTACTGACAAAGCGAAACCGTTAGCCATGTGTCCCTCAAAATACATTTATTTAAAAAAATGTTGCATGATATTAGGCTACAAAGCTTTCCGTTTTTGACACCCTGCCATAAGGCTGAGTAATTGCGTTGCATCTGCACATGACGAAGTAAACGCGTTTTGAATCAACGGTCAGCAGATTCATCACAAATAGCAAACAGAGCTGTCACAAATGTCAGAGAAGCATTCAAATCTAAGAATGGCTGTAGCTTGATGCATTGTGAGTGGATTGGGTTTATCATTATACAAACCCCAACCGTTGGGACGTTCGGTAAACTGTGAATAAAATCAGAATGCTATCATTTTCAAAACATTCAATCCATTCATTAGATGGAGAATAGCGCAAAGACAATATATTAAGTGTTAAAACCGAGAAAAAATATTGTTTTGGGGGACATATACTCATTTCTAATTTGATAACTGCAACACGTCTCAAAGAAGTTGGGACGGGGATCAGTGAAATGAAATAAACATCCAAATAAGATAAAACAACAAAGAAGAACATTTCAAAATGAATTGTACTGATGGACAATATGAGTGTCCAGGTATAAGACCATCACAGAGAGGATAAGTCACTCAGAATTAAAGATGCAGAGGGACATATTTTTGCCATTAAAATCATTGTATAGGTTCATGACACCATGAAATGTATATTGGATGTAGTCTCACTCCAAGAATTACAGCTATTGAAAATTGACCATGTAAGGGATGCTTCATGTGTGCAAATGGTAGAGGGGTTTAACATTCTCCTACGCACCCGAGCTAACTTGAAATAGACCCAGAAGACATGGGAAACTGTCCTTTTCTCACAGAAGTCGCAGAAGTCAATTCTTTTTTAAAATAATAGAGTCTTACACATCTGTGCTACAGTGAAAATGGACCATCCAACTTGTGTTAGTGCTAACTTCAAAAGTCAGCCTCCATGATGGCATGGGGGTGCAGTAGTGCATTGGTTAAGTTGTTCTCACTCAACTGTAGAGTTAAATACAATGCTGAACTAGACTGCCTGTGCAGTCGCCTTCGACTGCTTAAGGTATATCCCCGAAACGCGACGCTTCCAGTCCCCAATCATTCCTACCACTCCCCTCCCACCTTTTCATGAAAAAATTATGATAAATACAAAATATAAAATAAATATATTTAATATCTATACATAGATCAATGACGTGCATAGGCTTAAAACCAAATGACTATTGTGAAAATGAAGGAAAAAATGGGGCAAATGGTAACACTGTTTTAATGGTTCACTATTACAGTGGATATACCACATTAATAACCAGTGTAACAATATTTAATACCACGTCATACCAGTGTGACACCATGTACCAATTTTGTACTTATATCATGTAGGCTATTTGTGTGTAAGTGGTATTACATGGTATTGCATATTTGTACACTGGTATTACACTAGTATTACATGGTATTACATATTGTTACACTGGTTATTACACTGTACCTGGTATTGCCTATTTTTACACTGGTATTACACTAGTATTACATGGTATTAAATATTGTTACACTGGTTATTACACTGTAGGCCTACCTGATATGGTAGATTCACTGAAATGGTGAACCATTAAATTAAGGAGTTACCGGGCAAATCAATCCACCCAGTCAGAAGTTATGGGCCAAATAAAAATTCCACCATTTTGAAAGTGTTGACCTCCAAACTCGAATCAGTTCATGAACCTACCCTGCAGCATTCACACACCAAATCTGGGACAAATCCATCCACCCGGTCAGAAGTTATGGACCAAACAAAAATTCGGCCATCTTGAATTCGGCCATCTTGAAAGTGTTAACCTCCAAACTGTAATCAGTTCATGAACCCACCCTAGAGCATTCACACACCAAATCTGGGACAAATCCATCCACCCGGTCAGAAGTAATGGGCCAAACAAAAATTCGGCCATCTTGAATTCGGCCATCTTGAAATTGTTGACCTCCAAACTCGAATCAGTTNAGAAGTTATGGACCAAACAAAAATTCGGCCATCTTGAATTTGGCCATCTTGAAAGTGTTAACCTCCAAACTGTAATCAGTTCATGAACCCACCCTAGAGCATTCACACACCAAATCTGGGACAAATCCATCCAACCGGTCAGAAGTAATGGGCCAAACAAAAATTCGGCCATCTTGAATTCGGCCATCTTGAAATTGTTGACCTCCAAAACTCGAATCAGTTCATGAAACCTACCCTAGAACATTCACACACCAAATCTGGTGGGACAAATCCATCCACCCGGTCAGAAGTTATGGACCAAACAAAAATTCGGCCATCTTGAATTCGGCCATCTTGAAAGTGTTAACCTCCAAACTGTAATCAGTTCATGAACCCACCCTAGAGCATTCACACACCAAATCTGGGACAAATCCATCCACCCGGTCAGAAATATAATGGGCCAAACAAAAATTCGGCCATCTTGAATTCGGCCATCTTGAAATTGTTGACCTCAAAACTCGAATCAGTTCATGAACCTACCCTAGAACATTCACACACCAAATCTGGGACAAATCCATCCACCCGGTCAGAAGTTATGGACCAAACAAAAATTCGGCCATCTTGAATTCGGCCATCTTGAAAGTGTTAACCTCCAAACTGTAATCAGTTCATGAAACCACCTAGAGCATTCACACACCAAATCTGGGACAAATCCATCCAACCGGTCAGAAGTAATGGGCCAAACAAAAATTCGGCCATCTTGAATTCGGCCATCTTGAAATTGTTGACCTCCAAACTCGAATCAGTTCATGAACCTGCCCTAGAGCATTCACACACCAAATCTGGGACAAATCCAAACATCCGTTCAAAAGTTATCGCGTTAACACGAAAGACCTTACGCGGCGGCGGCTGACGCGGCGGCGGCGGAAGCGGGCGGCGGCGGACGCGGCGGCGGCGGACGCGGCGGCGGCGGTGCACGCAAAACCATTACATCCCCGACGCTCCGCGTTTCGGGGATATAATGATATACATGGGTTGTAAACAGCATGAAAAGGCACTCATGCATTGTATTTTGAAGGGAGATCTTAACTCCATCATAAGGACCAGCAGGTGATAAAATGATGGGCTTTTGATCAAGACCTGTCACACTTTAAGCACTACAGAAAGGAAAACATTGCAAAACATCACCAGGAATACACCCACCATTTAAGCTGGTGAAATCATGTCCAAGATAGGAATTAACACTGCTTTTTATATAAAACCATCTCATCGGTTAATGTATTTAACTGTTAAGTGTTGTCTTTTGTTTTGCTTTTAGTCTTCCTCGACATTTGCTGCCTTTTATTGTCCCCGTTCCAACTCTTTTGAGACATGTTGTTTTTACATATTCATGAATATCCCCCAAAATAATAATTTTAATCAGTTTTGATGGCTGATATGTTTTCTTTGTGCCGTTCTCCATCTAACGTAAGAATCAGATGTTTTGCAAATGGCCGGATTTTGTTATTATTCACTATTTACCTTGTGTCCCAACTCCTATGGAGTTGGGATTTGTAGAAGAGTGAGCACAATTAATACAGTTTTTCCATTAAATGCATTAATAGGCCTATAGCTTCATTGATAGCCTGCTATTTTTTAACAGGATTAAATTGTTTTAATAATAATAATAAAAGGACTAATAACAATAATATAATATAATATAATATAATATAATATAATATGATAATATTACGCTCAACAATGTGGGCACCTGTTTCTCCTCTGCAATTTCATTCACTAGGAAGAACTGCTCCACTCTTTCAACATACGCCGTCCAGGACTCCGACTTCGGGACAAATTCTCCTATTGTCCCAATTAAAGCCATCCTTCCGAATTCCAGTTTTTTATCCTCGTCGCCAGTTTTCTGTGGTGTATTTTCACAGAGAATCACGCACACGGAGACAGTCAGCCCTTTTGCTGTGAGTTGTGTCTTTACTTCAGGTTAAGCAGGAAGCAACATACAGGTGTCAGGTGTTCCTTAATTAGACTTCCCAATTACCCAAACCCCAATCACGTTTCAATACATCACATAGGCCTAATCATTTGTGGGCATGGGCAATATTAGATGGGCCCCGGGCCACTCTGCACTGAAAAAAATGGGCCTCAACGTCAAAAAGGTTAAGAATCCCTGTCCTAAATAATTAAAAAGAGATCTGACCTGTGAATTGCCTTGAGGTTGAGTTTTAGAGTCGTAGTGCATTACTAAAGGTCCTGTGTTATGTCATTGTAGAGTAGAACCATGATAATTAACCTTTCAATGACTATTACAGCATGCCTCAGATGGTACGGCCAAAGTTACTTCCCACACCGTCTCTGGTATGGCGTGCATTATGGGCCTACTCTCTTTTTTTCCCCATTTGTTAAGCACTTTGAGTTACATGCCTTGTATGACACAGTGCTATACAAATACAATTATTATTATTATTATTATTATTATTATTATTATTATTATTATTATTACTCATCCGGTCCTATTCTCGCATACAACAGACCACTGACACCAGGACAGGGCATGAACATGGACAAGGACACAAATTAATAACTTGCCTGATGATCGCGTCAGTGCTTCCCATTTGCTTTAGAAAATCTCTTTTTGTCTTCATAAGCGAGCACAAGCCCTGCCAACTTCAGGAAGCTGACCTTGCTTATCGGGCTGGCTGGACGCAGCATCAGAGGGTATATTTATTACCAAATAAACTTAGCGCTGGCTTGTGCAATCTCTCATTATCTTTTTATAATCCAAACACTGTGTGACCAATCAAGGCTACTTGAGCGGAGATAGCGAAGCAAGCAGCATAGAGCCACTAATGGTTCTGGACATTGATTACATCTCCTATCCTTGAGAATCGCAGTTGACATTTAAGTCACATTTACAAAGGCTTTTATGAGGCAATAGTAAACCTACAAATGGTAAGTCTCTACATGCAAGTATTTTTTTTGTAGTTGTTTTCATTGCAAATGACCTGCTTGTGTGACGCATGACATTCACAGTGCTATAAATGCAGATGGTACTCCACATGTACTTGTATTATCCTTCCCTTCTGGAAGCTACAGACAGCTACATTTTCTTTCACGGCAACAACTTTTTTTACAAGGTGCTACAAAGCAATTTGCACTTTTCAGAACCCATGCTATCTCTCCTTCACTCACATACTGTAGAGGAGAGGAGACTGTCATTCAGGTTACCTGTTGTCTGTTTCTCAGTACAGTTTCTATCTTCCTACCAGCCAGATGTGTCTGATGATTGGGTCATGGTGACCCATCAAGCCCATGATTTTTATGACCATTGGTGTTGCCACAAGTCTTGTTTTGGAAAACCAGCCAAAGCCTCTTGAGGACTGAGTGACTCTCCACCAACTGGGCCCTGGCTCAAGGAATCAAAGTGTAACTCTGAGGCACCATTTAAAACAACAGTCCAACTGGCACTGCTACAGCTAGCCTGCAGTTTAAAAGAGGCTTGTGAGTGGATTGTTATGAGTGGATTGTGAGTGAATTGTTTGGGGAGCTATTGTTTTTTTAAACATCCTGAAGTGGTATTTTTGTATTTATTTATTTTTAAGGCTCTCTTTCTGGCTTTGTTTTGTGAAAACACTGTCGTGTTGCACAGAGAGCTGCAATGTTTTGTCTGTGGAAGTGTGCTTTTGGGTCAGACTATACACACTGTGGCGTCCCTCTGGGGTCCACCGGACAACCAGACCTCTAATAGATTACACACAGACTCCGACTCGGGTACACTTAGCCAATTGCTGCGAACCAGACTCTTGTGGGATCATTTTTTGGTAGTAGGGGCTTTGCACTGTACTATGGGACCGTATTGTGCAATTGAATATAGACACGGTATACTCTTTATCAGGAACATATTAGGCTCTAATGATTTGAGAAAGAGATGCCAGAGTATAATCACAATCCGTGATGAACCTCTCTGACCTCGCACTAGGTTAATTATCCTCCAGACTCCTGTTGTGCACCTGGATAGTGTACTGCTGACATATGAACTCATCCTGGTGCTCCTCTTCCGTCTGTCCCTCTTCACTTTTGGGTTTCTCCCAAACGCTCCCTGCTTGATTTAAGCAACACTCAGTCTATATCAGAAAGGTTGAAATGGTTCTCTCTCTCTCTCGCTCCATCGCTCATTCTGTCACTCTCGGAAATACTCCTGTGGATTTGCCACATCCGTCCTATTCATTTAGACCATTTGTTAATTCTTCTCAACTTACAGCAACATCAGTATGCACTCCCATGAACAGATTTACTACTTGTCAGTAGCCATTAGACAGAATTGTCGAGCAGTTCTTTTCCATCAAACTCTAAACTCCTCTCACACCCCTCTCCCCATTTCTCATCTCATCTTTCACCTTCCATCTGCGATATGACCTGTTTTGAGCAGCGAAGCCCCCAAGCTGTGTGTGTGTGTATGCGCCTGTGTGTATGTGCGCCTGTGTGTGTATGCGCCTGTGTGCGTGTGTGTGTGTGTGTTAATAAATAGCCATGAGCCGCCTGGTGGTTTCCGGCCGCCCTCATTAGTCCCCTGCGTGCAGCCCTTATGTCCCTGCCAGGGTGATTCCACCTGCACCCCACGCCGCTGACGTAACAGGTAAACACACCCTGGCCTGTATGCCAGTCCGGAAGCCTCATCATGCCTGCCCCTGTGTCGACTCGCTAGTCGCGACCTGATATCCACACGCCCGCCCTCGCAATGCAAGCAAGCGGAAGGGCAAGAAGGGGAGGAATGGAGGGGGAAGGGGTGGTAGCAGGTCAGGTCCCCACATATGTTGCTCACCGTGCCAAATTCACAACGGAACTTGGCAGGCCTCAGAGATCCCCAGCTGGGTCACGTAAAGGTGTGCATCCCTTCCTCCCTCTTTCTGTTTTCTCTCTCTTGCTTCTATCTATCTATCTATCTATCTATCTATCTATCTATCTATCTATCTATCTATCTATCTATCTATCTATCTATCTATCTATCTGTCTATCTGTCTATCTATGTATCTATCTGTCTATCTATCTGTCTGTCTGTCTGTCTGTGTGTCTGTCTGTCTGTCTGTCTGTCTGTCTGTCTGTCTGTCGCACTCTCTCATTTTTCTCTCTCTCTCTCTCTCTCTCTCTCTCTCTCTCTCTCTCTCTCTCCTCTCTCTTCTCTCTCTTCTCTCTCTTCTCTCTCTTCTCTCTCTACTCTCTCTACTCTCCATCTCTCTCTCTCCTGCTGGTTTTATACTCTGCCTGTGTCAGCAGCTCTGCCTTTGGCTGCTGAGAGTCATCACCTCTGTCAAACCCCAGGCTTTTGGACTCGCATCTCAGGCCACTGTGCCAACGTCTGGCCACATGCCTTTTTATAGTTCAACTCTCACATGTGCGCTCACTCACTCATTCACTCATTCACTCACTCACTCACTCACTCACTCACTCACTCACTCACTCACTCACTCACTCACACTCACACTCACACTCACAC
The DNA here is from genome assembly GCF_034702125.1 of Engraulis encrasicolus. Taxonomy (NCBI): domain Eukaryota; kingdom Metazoa; phylum Chordata; class Actinopteri; order Clupeiformes; family Engraulidae; genus Engraulis; species Engraulis encrasicolus. The sequence goes on along the minus strand of NC_085875.1, from coordinate 44,664,508 downwards.
TCACACTCACACACACACACACACACACACACACACACACACACACACACACACACACACACACTCCTCACTTTCACTCTCTTGCTCTCTCCCTCATATTCTCTTACCTCCATGTCTGGCGTTCACTCGTTTTGTAATGTTTCATTCATCACCCTCTCCTGCAGCCCCATTACTGATTGCTAATGGTTTGCTTCCCATGTGTTGTCATCTGGACGGATGAAGCTGAGGCTGTTGGATGAGCTACACCTGTGTGGTGGTGATGAGGATCTCTCTCTCCCCCATCGTCTCCAAGTCACATCCACTCTCCTATGTCATCTCTCATTCTCTCATCATCTTCTTCTCTCTCCACCTGTTATGATTGCTAGCTAGCTACGCATAGCCTCCGGGCCATATCATTGATGAAATCATGTCAAATGCAAACTTCAGTTCTATTATATTCCTGTTGCCTGAGGATCCCTCTGGCTGGCTATCAAAGTGTGTTTTTGTGGTTTCGTGCATACAAATGAGGGTGGTTTTAGTGTCTTCGGTGAAAATGTTGCGAGCAGTTTGAGTTCATTGCAATAGTCCCCTGAAATAATAAAAGGGAAAGCTGCTGCAGCACGGATTGTCTTTTTTCCCCTTATTTATTATTACTTTACAGGTGCGTAATAACTGAACGTTTCAACGCCACATGCGTCTTCATCAGAGACCGTGACATTTTCCTTTGTTCTCTACTTGCCCACTGCTTTCACCCTCGTTGCTGTCAGAGAGTTGCAGAACAATCTTCGGTAAGAAGCACTGGTGCAGAGCCAACACTGACCATTTCCTAGAAAATTGCTCTGCACTGTACACTTGAAATCCCTTTTTAATCTTCTATTGTAGTTTGGTAGTTGTTTTATTGTTTGCCAAACAGTAGAAGAGGTGAAAGGATTTCAAGTCTGCTGTGGCCATGTGGTTTGCTGATTTAACTTCAAGAGAGACACCTCAATGGGTGTATGGAAGGAAGGGCTGTTTTTGCCTGAATAACTCTTGATTTTCTCAGTGTTATCTCAACATCTCTCACACCTCAACCCTACACCCTCACTATAACTGCTTCTAGCAGCGGTTCATATGGCTAGAGGTTAACATTCGTGCTTCTGTAATTTTTTTTCCTGTCCTTTTAAGAAACAGTTATTTAATTTAATTTATTTACTCACTGATTTATTTTTGTAGCATATCAGGAATTGTAGTGGTTACCAAGGAAACTAAATGCCAAGCCTGTCATCCCTGTGTGCTCTGCTGGATAAAAACGAGGCCATCTGTTTGAGGATATAAAACACAGTTTATGAGAAAGTGCTGCCGTCTTCCTCTGAACTGCTTTCATAATGTGGTCGACTCAGCTGCTGGTTTTGTGATCCGCCACCGTGGCTGTGCTCATTAGTCGCTATAGTGCTGTGTGCTGGAGGTCTGGCATAAAATACTGCTCATCAGACAACAGGCCGCATATATCAGGGGCACTGGAAAGACATGATGATAATGGAACCGGAAAGGGAGAACTGACCAATAGTGGAAATCACTGAGATGCACTGTATACCCATTACTTACACATTGGTACTACTACTACTACTAGTACTACACACACACACACACACATACACACACACACACACACACACACACACACACACGATTGAGATGCACACAGAGATGTATTCACAGACAAACATACACAAACAAACAGGTAGAGATTCCCATGGAAGAGGGGAACAGAGGGCCTGCTAGCACAGAGGCTAATGTGATTACCCTTATCAGCACCTGTGCGATGAGGAATAACAGGATTACGGGCAAACGATCTCCCAAAGTGATGAGATTAGGGCAGATGAGAGCCTGGACCGGCCGAGCAGGCCACGGGAATCCCGCTCTACTGAGCATACAGTAAGAGGAATCTCCTGCCTGCTTTCACTGTACATGGACCCAGTTTCCAGCAGAATGTTTGTTAGTCAAGGAGGGGTGGAGGGGACATGCAACTATCTTGATTTTGAAAGGCTATGTTATGGACTCTCATATGAAATGTATGGATGGGCTATCCAGGGGAATCCCCTCTTTAAGCATCCAGTAAGAGAAATCTCCTGCCTGCCTTCACTGTACATGGACCCATGGTTTCATGCAGACCGTTTGTTAGTCAAGGAGGGGTGGAGGACATGCAACTATTGTGATTTGAAAGGCTATGTTATGGAGTCTCATATGAAATGTATGAATGGGCTATCCAGGGGAATCCCCA
>NC_085875.1:44624769-44657269 GCF_034702125.1 Engraulis encrasicolus | reverse complement strand
GTGTGTGTGTGTGTGTGTGTCTGTGTGTCTGTCTCAGGGAAAGGGCCCACACCTCTGTGCAGTACACACATGACTCCCTGTAGAAATATAGAGGCGGGATACTGATGGTAACAGACAAACAAGTGCACAGATAACACTTACAATACAAGACAATTGTGTGTGTGTGTGTAGAAGAGTGTGTGTATGTGTATAAGAGTGTGTGTGTGTAGGTGTATAAGAGTGTGTGTGTGTGTCTGTGTGAGAGTGTGTGTGTGTGTATGTGTGTGTAGAAGAGTGTGTGTGTGTGCGTGATAGAGAGGTGATCCCAGGAGATTCTCTTTAACAACAGATTGGGTGGAGGCTGTGGAAAATGCAACAAGCTGATGGTTTTTCTTTTGCTTTTCCTTTTTCCTGGCCCCACATGTCTCCCCCTTTTCTTCTCCTCTCTGGTTTGTGTTTCCTTCCTCCCCTTCTCTCCCCGGGTCTGACTGGAGTGACCTGTAGCACATTTTAACACATCTGTTTGCACTTCACGTTAGGCCCTGAGTTTGCTTGCTTAATAGCTTTTTTTCCTCCTCATTCATTCTCTTTCTTGTCCTCCTCTTCCTCTTCTTCTCCTTCTTCCAATTCTTCCCCTTGTTATTCCGCTTCAATCACAGAAGCCTCTAAAGACTTCTAGTTCAGTCTACCTTAATTATCTGCTTCTGCTACTCTTGATGTCCCCTTTTAAAGTAAGTTACTCTTCCCTGGAGTGTGTGTCTTGTGGCTTGACGTGGCACTCAGAAGGTTGGCCCAGGCCCTGCTGTGGCCAACCGGTGGGGCACTCGCCTGCCATGCGGCTGACCCATGTTCGATTCCAGGCCCGGGTCCTTTGCCCACCCCTCCTCATCTCTCTCCCAATTCCCTTCCTGTCCACCTCTCACACTACTATTAAATAAAGTCTAAAAAGACAAAAATAAACAAACAAAAGCTACTTTTCTCTGGAGTATGTGCCCTGTGGCTTGACGTGGCGCTCAGAAGGTTGGCCCAGCTTGAGTGGCATGGAGGTGAATCGGCCATCGGATGTGTTCGATGCCCCCCTCACTTTTCAGTTACCCAAACTGGCCAAAAAGCAATATGTTTGATGCTCTCTACCTTCCTCTGGACAGAAACATGAAATTCGAAAAGGGATTTTATTTTATTTTTCCTCAGGAGGGCGGTCGTTGTGTTGGGGTGTAAAACATTATGGCTTAAGTTTGGCTTGTGCAGTTTATGGAGTAAATGCTTGGCAGACAGCCAGGTTTGTGATTGGACAGATTGCACTGACCCATGTGGAATAGGAATATAAATGTATGTCTCTTCGTGAGGGGTTTGGCAAACATTTAGAAATGTTTTATAACTACATTAATTAGAATGAGCAGTCATCCCCTCTTTAACGACCTGTTGCCATTATGTTGGTTCAGTAATGATGGTGATGTTCCTGATGCTTGCATGGACACTGTTGGGAATCATCATCATCCTGCAGCTTTGCCAACTATCTGCTGCTGTTTGATGCCAACTTTGAAATTGCATTCAGCATTGCAATGTGCTCCCCTACCCATCATACCTACTAGGGGTGTAATTAATAATCGATTTGAATTGATGCATCGTTCCTACAGCCCACCATTCAATTAATCAATTCCTTCACAAGAGAATCGATTAATCATTAAATATCGATATCGAATCGATATCGAATCACCTTGACGGGTGTGATGTACACCCCTAATACCTTCTCCTACTAACTTCAGATGTGGTTCTATTACAGAGAACGGCATGACTTACCCTAAATAGAACCAAAAAACGTGATGCGCGCCACCTCTCCACCATGCATTCTTGGTATAATATAAATTCAGCTTTGCTGTTCAAAATGTCCTGTTCTACACACACAATCAGTGTACACAGTACCATCCCCAGTGATATTGACTGCAACGTGTGTTCATGTCTACATGCTGTGGTACATATGTCGGAACAGAGTGTGCTCTTTCTTTGTTAACAAATTCCCACTCCCAAGCGATGTGAATCTATCTACTGTGTTATCGCATAACGTTGCAGTGTGTGTTATTGCACTGAATTGTGTGTGTTTGTGCGTTTTGCCTCCTTGAGGGTTTTATCTTCCATATTACATCTGTCTATCTGCGCATGGTTTCCGTGGGAACGTTCATGCCGGCTGGCAACCTCCACCAGTTTTATCTGGACTTGTTTCCTCCACCAGCATGTGTTTGCCTGATTGTTTACTTGTATGTTTGTTCGTTTGTTTTAATTCAGTTTTGAATGGTGTTGTCTTCCACAAAACCAAGTTTGCACAACACAATGTGCTGGTCTGTCTTGTTCCTGACAGTTTGCAGACACAAAACAAATGCAGAGACAAGACAACACAGTTTTTTTTCTGTGTGGATTTATGTAGGCCAAATGAGGCTTGTCCAGTGCAAGTCAAGTTTTTTGGAGGCGAGCTTTGTGGAATCAGCACAGCAGTAGCAATAGCGGTAATGGCAGTCAGCATTGCAGAATGCCTAAATATAGGCATGTTTTGTCCAGGAGCTGCAGCAGCAGTTGACTTGTGGAGGAGGTCACGGGGTGTGATCACACACACACACCCCTCCAAATGGGTTCACAGAAGGAGTGGAAGGAAGGAATTCTCTGTGTATTTTCGCTGGCCTGGCCGGGCCTGGTCCGGCCGCACCCCACCCTCCTCGCCACTCCGTTTACACCATGGCCCTGTCCTGCAGTTAGTAGGCAGAGGGCCAGCAGCAGAATGCCCTACCCCCATGGTGTCCCCATGGACTTCTCGCTTGCCCCTCTTCCGACACCACTTGCCGTACGTCCTGCTATGCTACGGCATCTCACAGGGGACACACAGAATCACACTGCTACTGTGTCCTACAGGGGACACCGAATCAAAGTGAAAGTCTCAGGAGTAATACAATGTCACTGATATGGTTCTTACTTCCTCCTACTCCTGATAAGCTTACGTCTTACATGTCCTGCTACGGCATCCCAGAGGGGCCACACAGAATCGCACTGCTACTGTGTCCTGCAGGGGACTAAGTTGAATCACACTGAAAGTCTCTGGACTAAAACGCTCTAAAATAAAATCTCTAAAATCTCACTCTTACAATTCTCTGCATGTCTCCTAAACTGCTCCACTTTCCCCACTCTCTGGAACGACTTTCGTCTTACGATGTTATCCCTACAGACATAGAACCAAACTGAAAGTCTCAAGTCTAATACACTGTCTCAATGTTACAATTCTCTGCACGTCTCCTGAACACCTCCGCTGAAGTTTTTAAAATGTTTTATCTCCCGAAGACAGACGTTGGAATTAGCATTGTGCTTAAATACAGCTGTCAAGGCACAGCAGAAGTGGAAGTCAGAAGTGGATTTTTTGATCGATGGGCCGCGCAGCTCACATTCCCAGCAAGCTCATGCATAAGTGATGCTGTTGACTGAAAGCAAAGGCTTTGCGCTTGTCTCGTGTTTATCACCGGTATTGATTTTTCTGCTTGACGTTGAGAACTACACTCTGACACGGAGATATCGTTTCCCTGCAAAGCACTGGCCTTTATTTGCAGAATGGCACTCATCAACAATGACATAGATAACAAGAAAACAAACTGTCTAAGACATGTGTTTAAAAAGCTAGCCTACTCGGCACAGTTGGACTTTTACATTAATCAGTGTGGTTGTATATGATGATGATATTTAGTGTTTTTGTCCTGCTGTAATGTGAAATTCATAGACCGACCACGTTCAGCATGGAATTTCTAAGATGACAATGGCTGACACTGTATGCCATGTACACACACACACATAACCACACTCACAGCGCAATAATAGCCTGTGTGTGAGATACTGTTGTCATTCATTGTCGTCGTCGTTGTTGTTGTTGTGGTTGTGTTGGTTGTTGTCCTGTGGCGGATGTGATGAATTGCGTTCGTGCCCCGACGGAGAGCCGTAGCTCATCACGCGTGGTTGCTGACAGGTGCGGCTGTGTGTATTGGTGTTTGACTAATGCAGCATAAAGTAGAAATCAATGCCGAAGCGCTCTTGCTCCCCTCGCAGGCCTGCTGATCTGGACCCGCTAGGGGCGGAAAAAAGATACAGGGGACGTCAGGGTGTGTTTACTCCCTCCTTCCTGTCATGATTACCAATGTTTGTTTTGCTGAATGAGGATGAATGTTGTCCATTGTTAGTTTGTCATCATTATTTGACCTCTCCTGTGTGTGCATACGGATGCCTATTTATTTATGTAGGCTATTTCTTGGATGTGCGCGTTTCCTCCACCTTTTTCTATTATTGGACCTTGACAATCTTGCAGCATGATTGTCCTTAACCTTGATTGTGTTCCATCATAAATATCATAATTTAGCCCTTTAAATTACACTTCAGTGATGCTGCCGCCATTGTCTTTGATTTAGTTCTGAAAAATGAAAAAAGGTCGCACCATGCATAGGTTTCTTTTTATTTACACAGACTCGTTTCGGCGCTCTGCCTTCCTCAGTGTGCACATAAAAAGAAACCTATGCATGGTGCGACCAGAGCGCCGAAACGCGTCTGTGTAAATAAAAAGAAACCTATGCATGGTGCGACCTTTTTTCATTTTTCAGTCTTACAATATTTTGGTCAGCACCCTTAAAAGGAAGAAAAAAACTGCTGGGTGACGCCTGCTCCAACCCTTATGAACTTTGATTTAGTTCTGCCATATTGCCTGTGCACAGGGTACAGTGTACGTGTTGCAAAGCGCTATGGTTCCAGAAAGGAAGGATTTGATAAAGGAAAGGAAAACGTGTGCCCTCATGCTAAATGGTTAACCGAGGTATTGGCATCCCCTTTCTTGTCTATTCATGTTCGCTCATATACCAAAATCCAATGGAAGATATCTTGGAATTGAATTGCACATTCTATTTCTACCATGACCGTTCATGTTTCTGTTTGCCCAGTGCCGCATTGCTTCCTTAGGGCCTACTATAACAGCAGATCAGTTGCAAAGATATAGCATTTGTAATGTCCTGAACACTACAGAATGAAAAGGTAAACCAAAGGAATTTTGAAGATGTGACTTACCTTTGGCAATTGCACGTAGCTCAATTGAGGTGCATTTGGACAATTATCACAAGCTGAAACAAATCAATCAGACATATGGAAGTTTGTAACTGTTTTTAGTTGTATTACCTTGAACTGTCATGGGATTCCGAAATCAGTAGGTGAAATTGGCCTTTACGGAAAAAAAACAAGTTCTCTAACTCCCGCCAAAGCCTGTAGTCTTGTTTACAACATTTCAGCACTCTCTTGGTTAGTTTGACCAAATAGGTTTGGGATTAGGTACTGGGTAGGCCTGGCTACTTTACTTTTCGGCTAAAATTGGGAATTGCATACATTTAGCGACTGCATGTTTAGTGGTTTTCAACTTCGTTCTCTTCTGATAATTCATGTACAACTTCCAAAACCCCAGAATCGAGGCTTTATGTATGTCAACAGGAAAACTTACAGACAGCAGCTTTAAAAGTGAAGAGCCAGTCTTTTTATCTTTTTGTCTTCACTGAGAATGTGCACTCCAAGGCGCCGGCAAGCATGCAATTGGAGACAAGCCCAAAACAAATGTACTCTCTTGGTAGATATGTCATGTACATCTTGTGGAGGCCTTTTACAATTTCACTCATAAGACGAGACGTGCACAGACACAGACCTGGAAATGGAGAGAGAGAGAGAGAGAGAGAGAGAGATAGGTGAGACGGGAGACGGAGGCAGAGCGTAGCGTGAAAGAGACTGTCGGTGACTGAGACAAACGGAGAAGAGATGAGAGGAGACAATGACCTGCTAAGCTCCTCAACAGTCATGGCTGTCACCAGGGAGGATGTAGGGAAATCGGATTTCCTGTCAATCCTGGGATGTGTGTGAGACGTCTTTTGTGTGTGTGTGTGTGAGTGCGTGCGTGCGTGTGCGTGTGCGTGTGCGTGTGCGCGTGCGCGTGCGTGTGCGCGTGCGTGCGTGGGTGTGGGTGTGTGGTGGTGCCTGCATGCAAGCGTTTGTGTGTCTTTGTGTTTGCCATGTTTTTTATTTAGATGCGTCCCAGCATCTCTATATACAGCTCCAGGCCTTTTTATTAGAATACCATGAAAAAGTTGATTTATTTCCATAATTCCATCAATAATGTTAAACTGTCATGGATTGTAGATTCATGGCCCAGTTTTTTAACTATTCCAATCATTATTTTTTTTTCTTTTTATATACGTTGGCCTTCCAGCTCAAAAAACCCATGAATTGGGGAATTCGCATAATTAGAATATTGTTATAAAATCACATTTTTCTTCATCAAAATTCGGGTCACATTAAATCAGTTGAAATTTGGTACTTTCTACATAACATGCAATGGTCAATACTTGGTTAGGACATTCTCGGTCTTCATAATGGCCATGATGCGTTTAACATTGAAGTCAATGGCAAAAACAGTGCGTGGGAGTTATGGAAGCCCAGATATCCTTGATGCTTTGCTGTCAGCTGTTCTTGTTTGTTGACCTGGTACCCCACACTTCACTCTTCAATATACCCTGTAGATTTCCATGCCACGTTTTGGCGCTAACTCACCAGTTTAATTCTAAATAACCAGAAATGAAACCCCATTGAAAATGAATGGGGTTTTATTTCTGTTGAGTTAGAATTAAACTGGTGAGTTAACACCAAAACGTAGCATGGAAATCTACAGGGTATATTGAAGAGTGAAGTGTGGGGCACCAGGTCAACAAACAAGAACACCTGACAGCAAAGCATCAAGGATATCTGGGCTTCCATATCTCCCATGCACTGTTTTTGCCATTGACTTCCATGTTAAACGCATCATGGCCATTATGAAGACAGAGAATGTCCTAACCAAATATTGACCATTGCATTTTATGTAGAAAGTACCAAATTTCAACTGATTTAATGTGACCCGAATTTTGATGAAAAAAAATGTGATTTTATAACAATATTCTAATAATGCGAATTCCCCAATTCATGGGTTTTTTGAGCTGGAAGGCCAACGTATATAAAAAGAAAAAAAATAATGATTGGAATAGTTAAAAAACTGGGCCATGAATCTACAATCCATGACAGTTTAACATTATTGATGGAATTATGGAAATAAATCAACTTTTTCATGGTATTCTTTTTTTTGTGATCAATATTTTATTGATTTTCAACAGGGGGAAAGGGGGGGTGGGGTGTGGTGTGGGGTTACAGACATATTGAGGATCATCATACAACAATAGTGAAACACTAGAAAAGAAAGAAAATATAAAACTGGAGTTTTACATGGCAGAATGATGGAGAAGGCATGGTAATATGACCTAACATCTCATCCAAGAAATTAACTTTAATGAAAACTGTTTCCAGGATTCCACAGTAGCAGGTCGAGCTTTGTTTAGACGTGCAGTTGTCAGTTCCATATTGACAATTTTAGTAAGGCTGTGTATCCAAAAGGACTTCATACAAACATCAGGAGTGAACCAGTGTTTTGTAATTGTTTTCTTTGCAGACGTAAAGCCAGCGAAAAGCATTTTACATTGAACAAGTTTAAGAGGAATATCAGATGTATCATTAAGGAGACAAAGAGCAGGGTTATGGAAAATAGGAAATATCTAGCACGTATACAGAATTTACATGAGACCAGAGATCGGATATGATGGGACAACTCCAAAACATATGTAAGAATGTTCCAGGTGAGGAACAATTGCAAATATGACAGTCATATGAAGCCTGCAGTTTCATCTGAAACCTTCTATAAGGTGTAATGTATGCTCTGTGAATGGTTTTGAAGTGGATCAGTTGATGTGCAAGGTTCTTAGAAGTCAAACTTAAATTAGACCAAACAGAGTCCCAGTCTACACAAAGATCTAATTCCCCCAGTTCCCTATTCCATATAGATTCTACTGATAGAGCCCTCGAACTGTGTTCAATTAATTTTCTGTAAATGATGGAAACTGATGATCTACCTAAACTAGGTAGGATCCATTCTAGCATGGGGTGAGCCGGGAGAGGAGAGTCCCAGGGCACACCATATGCTTTCAGAGCAGCTCTTAACTGAAAGTATACAAAGTAAGCAGAAGATGTGGAGTGAAAATTGTGTCCTTAAATCCTGCAGAGAGCAAAGACCTTGAACGTTATTACTATTACCGAAGATATTAAGTCCAAGTGATGATCATGAAGGTTGAAAAAATGGTTTGTTACCAGACAATAGCTTTGAATTATGCCATAGAGGTGTGTTTTTGCAATATTTGAATGGACCTCCCATCCATTGCTCTGCTTTTCTCCACACCTGGACAGAGTTAGCAATGATCGGTCCAAATTTCTTGAGTGTTTTGGTACTTATATTGGCAAATAAAACATCCTGTAGTCTATGTGGTGCAACCTTAGAAGATTCAATCTGTTTCCATGCCATAGTGGCGTCTGAATTAACCATGTGCTGAGTGCCTTGAGTTGAAAAGACCAATAATAAAGTTCAAAATTAGGAACTGCTAGACCACCAGTTGTTTGGGGGCGCTGTAGTGTTGGTCAGTCGGATCCTAGGCTTCTTTTCATTCCAAATAAAATTTGGATACCATAGAGTGTATGTCTTTGAAATAATTTGGAGGTGGAGGGAGTGGCAACATAAAGAAAAGAAAATTGAGACGTGCAAAACATTCATTTTAACACTGCTTATTCTGCCTTGAAGAGATGTTTTTAAATTCTTCCATCTTTGCATGTCTGATCTTATTTTGTGTAGCATAGTGATGTAGTTGTCCTTATTGATTTTATGTATACTATTATGAACTGTGATGCCTAGGTAAGTAAAGGAGCTTTTAACTTGAATACATGCTGGTAACGTGGCCTTTTAGGTTTGCTATTCAGAGGCATTAGGGAGGATTTTGACCAATTTATTTTATAACCTGAGAGGGAACTAAAATGATCAAATATTTTCATTATAGGGGGAATGGAGGTATCAAAGTTGTCCAAGAACAAAATGATGTCATCAGCATACAGAGATATAATATGGTTATGACACCAATTACCATAGGAGAAGCTGTAGATTGCCGAATGGCTTGTGCTAAAGGTTCCAGTGATAAACAGAATAAAAGAGGAGAGAGTGGGCATCCTTGTCTTGTTCCACGTCCTATTTCAAATGCTGGGGAGATGCGGTCCCCTGTAATGACACTTGTGAGAGGAGAGTGGTATAATGTCTTAATCATTTCAATAAATGTGTGCCCAAACCCGAAACGTTTCAAAACTGCCCACATGAAATCCCATTGTAAATTATCAAATGCCATTTCTGCATCGAGTGAAAAGACTGCACATGGAGTTTGCTTACTATCTGCTGCATCTATGACATGCAAGAGCCTCCTCATGTTGTCAGATGCAAACCGTCCTTGGATGAATCCTGTTTGGTCTGCATTTACCAGTGACTTGATGACTTTTACTAGACGCAGAGCAAGAGCCTTGGCATATATTTTTAGGTCAGTTGTAAGGAGGGATATAGGTCTATAGCTACAGCAATTGAGGGGATCTTTCCCTTTCTTTAAAAGAAGAGTGATTAGCGCTGTTTTTTGGTCTCTGTGAAAAGTCCCACTCTGAATAGCGAAATTAAAAGAATTGAGCATAAGGGGACCTACCATGTCCCAGAGCTCTAAAAATAGCTCTGGTGGAAGGCCGTCTAATCCAGGTGATTTGCCTTTGTTTAGGCATTTTAGGGCATTAAGCAACTCCTCTAATTGTAACGGGGCCTCCATGTCAATTTGGTCTAATTGCGGAACCTTGGGCAAATCTAAACTATCTAAAAAATTTCCACAAATAAGTTAAATCATTGAAGTCAAGCTCAGATTTATACACACTTTCAAAAAACGAGGAAAAGGTGTTGTTAATGACTTTGGAATTTGTTGTAATTTTACCATCAGCCGTTTTTATTGCTGAGATGTGAGCCTTTGTTTCACAGTCTTTTAAGCATGAGTGCTAGCAAATGACTTGGCCGTTCTGATTCAAAATAGTACTTCTGTCTAGTTCTATGTAAGATGAATTCTGATTTTGATTATAGCTATTGCATTATACTCCTCTTTTAATGATGCCAATAATGAAGACTGGTCATCCGACATACTATGCTTTTGTAAATTCTGTAATGATTCAATTTTGTTTTCTAGATCAGATATCTTATGTGCTTTTGATTTAGACAAATTAGAGGAGAAAGAGATACAGAAACCTCGAACGAAGCATTTTTGTGGCCTCCCACAAGACTTGTGGGTTGATGTCTTCAGTTGTATTCATATCTAAAAAATCTTTCAGTTCTAATCTTAGAGAGCTAAGAAAAGAGGGGTTACTAAGCAAGGATGTATTCATTCGCCACCTAGGGGCCCTAGTCTTACTATTGGGCAGGTCAATGTAACATAACAAAGCTGAATGGTCAGATAGCAGGATCGGCTCAATAGAAATGGAGGAATCATTTGAAACTAAGGATGGACTAACAAAGATATAATCTATCCTGGAAAAAAGTTTTATGTCTAATTGGAGAAAAAATGTATAATTCCTAGTATCATTATTTTGAACACGCCAAAGGTCAATAAGGTTCAGATCTTTTATGAGTGAGTTCAGTAGAGTACTTGAGAGATTGGTCACAGCATCTGAATTAGATTTATCAAGAATTGGGTTCATAAAGGCATTAAAATCACCTCCTAACACTAACGAACAATCATTTTGGTCCAGTGCTACATTACCAATGTAAGTAAAAAAAGTCTCTATCAGGCTCATTTGGGCAGTAAATAGACATTAGTGCTAATTTCTGATTAAGTATGTTGCCAGTGACAATTGCCAGTCGTCCTGCATCATCATGTGCACTATGTTTAATATTGAAATCAAATGCTCTTTTCACCAAAATGCACACTCCCTTTGTTCTATTTAGCGCACAGGACGATGCAATTAATTTGTAGCGTTTGTTTTGAAAACGGGATACATCACATTGTCTGAGATGTGTTTCTTGAGGCAATATCTGCCTTTTTACGATGCAGGTACTCAAGGACACGCGTCCGTTTGACAGCTGAGTTCAGGCCATTAACATTGAGTGATAAAATGATTAGCGGTGACATTTGGATTGCAAAGATGTAAGACCAGAATGGATACGAAGGTGAGTAGTAGACCTAGGCCTACTCAGGAAAGTTGACTGACAAAGCGTGAAGCTAAAATAGTATAGGCCTACCAGCCAAGTCATAAACATGTTCACCATTGCAGCAAATAGGAAACGGTATGGTAATATGTCTGTAGTGGAGAGGAAGGAGGAGGGGGTGGACAAAAAACTATATACAAAAAACAGGCGCAGCCCGCATAGAAATGTTTCTTATAGGTCTGCAACACAAACTTCGATTGATCCGTGACCAGTCCACTCCAACGCATAGCTATAGAAATAGAAATACCCATATAGCAACAAAAAATAAGTGAGTGAAACATTCTTTCACCCTAAGCGGTGAAATGAAATACATTGACCGTAACATATAAGCTTAGAGTGTAGCAAGTGTGCTCTCGACTCTCGTAACGATGTCAATATGTAAACAAAGGCAAACCTTAAACCAGCCAAGATAGTGTTCTTTATTGGAGATGGTAGCCAGACAGCCGTCAGTCCTTCATGTCCACCAGATTGCCCTCTCCTCCGTGACTGGCCGCCTGACGATTGCCCTTTCTGGGATCAGAGACACAAACATCCTCGTCCACATTCGCCGCTGCTGTACGATTGGATCTCCGCGACAGTGTCCCGATGAAGTTCTCCGCAGCTTCAGGAGTCTGGAAGGATAGCTTCTTTCCCCCATGGTTCGATCTTCAGCACGGCTGGGTATATGAGAAAGTTTATGCAGGCCCATGGCTTTCGCCTTCTTCTTCACCGCGTCGAAGCTCTTCCTCTTCGATGTTTTGTCGCCCGGCTGTAGTCAGGGAAGAACAGGAGACTGTCGTCGTTGGCGGATTTCACCGGGAAAGCTTGGTGTGCACCGAGAGGATGTCTGACCTGTTCTTGCCACCGAAGTAGCTTGAAGATGAGGGTGCGGGGCTTGTTGGGCTTGGCATCGTCAGCGTCATGATACACCCGGTGAGCTCTCTCGATGTCAATGGACTGACCCTTCAGTGATGGGATCCACAGAGGAAGATTCGCTTTGAGGTAGCTGACAGCATCGGAACCCTCCGCTCCTTCAGGTAAACCCACAATCCGGACGTTATTACGGCGGCTCCTGTCCTCCAGATCTGTCAACTTTTCAGTTAGTTCATCCAGTTGTTTCTGTAGCTGGATTACGGTTCGTCTGTCCTCTCGCGCAGTGGCTTGTAGTGAGTTCACCCGGTCGTTGGCGCTCTTAGCCGATGTTGTCACTCTGTCTAAATCCCCACGAATGTCCTTTACCTCATCCTTGGTCTTTTGTATATCCGTCCGTAAATCGCGTAAAGCTGGCACCAAGAAAGAGTCAACAGCTTCCTGAACCGCTGAGGCAACTATAACATTGAGCGCACTCTGTTGTTCTTGAAGTGCTAGCTTTATGCCGTTAGCAATAGCGGCGTCGAGGTCGTCCTTTGAGATGGAGGAGTTTTTAAACTTTTTCTTTGAAGGCGATTGTTCAATCTCCCTTTTACGCGCATCTTTGTTCGCCGAAGTGTTCATGGTGCGATAGGTGTCGAAATATCCAGATAATTCGTTAGGATAAGTGAAAAGGTTGACTATATGAGTAGAGCTATAAACTAAGCTTGCATCGCTGTCGAAGGGTCACGTCTCACACCTCTCACACGTCACACACTTTTTCATGGTATTCTAATAAAAAGGCCTGGAGCTGTATAAGAGGGTCTGTCTGTCCGTCCGTCCGTCTGAAACGCATTCCTTCAATTGTTCCTTCCTGTGGCCACAAGTCGGCAGAGTTGGCATTTTGGACTGGAGCGAATGCGTGCAAGCCAAAACGTATGATATGTTACCAAACTGGAAAGACTAAGCTGATTGCATTGTGAGACAACTGAGGGGGCCATTCAATTTTCGGCATTGTTTTGTGTTTGGACAATGGGAGGCAACTTTATTTTGGTTCGTCAGAAACTCGCGGAAATGAACGATTTAGAAGTCGGCAGGCAGTTTTTGACACAGATGTTTGTGCTCGGATAGAGGGGCGTTTGCATTGCATAACCCTCCACGACATGGAACTGAAATTAGTTGACAGGCGACCCGAAGCGCAGGTCTTCCTCTAAACGTGGACCTGTAACATTTGGTTAGCTTTTTTTTTCATAACATTCACATTTTCCTCCGCTTTTCTCCAGTCCACAAACTCGGGTTCAGACGTCTGTGTGTAGCCTACGAGCCTCCCTTTTAATATTCCAAGTAGACAGCTGGACCATTTGACATACGGTGTGTTACTCGTACATAGGAGAGGTTCTTTCGTTGATGGGCTCGTACCCCACAGGTGCTTTCCGTTGCGCTCTAGTCAGGTACACTATGCTTAGGTATCGTTCAATTTTTGTGGGGATTTGTAAAACTTTATATTTTTGTAACCCTTAGAACCTAAAGAGTCAGAAAAGTGATGTTTGACAATTTTCAAAAGTGTACACTATCATACTAAAACGCCTAGGCTAATATGCTAATATCTTGATAAATTGAAAATAAAAGTAGGTGTGAGGTTAATATTTTTATAGGAAAAGACAAAATCAATATTTAAATCCGACTCGGAGAGGTCAGCTGTAGCGGCATAAGGACTTATACAATTGCATTAAGGGGAGGAGCAGGCCAAAATCATCACCAGTTCACCGGGCAAATGCCCTGTAGGCCTTATGGCCAGTCCAGCCATGTTAGGTAGTGGTACTAAGTATGAGACACCCCTTAGACAATATCAGGGGTAGACATCAATTCAAGTTTATACAATACCTTTCCTTGCACATGCATATACCTGTACCGCATGCAATACACATGTAAGGAAAAGTTCTATTCCTGATATACTGTCAAGGGGCCACCTACTAATTAAGTGCTATGTAGCCTCTTACTGCAGATGGGCCTGTCAGCAGGCCTATTCACTCTTTGCTGAAATGAACCACATCATAACAACATTGCTATGAAAATACGGGGAGTCTTCGGTACAGTAAACAATTAAGACTTGGTCGTTACCATTTTGGTGACAATAAGGTTATAACAGAGGGACTGTGTTAAGGAGTTAAGATTATGAATGCCTTAATACTAATTTATTTGGGGAAACGTTATTTGCAGTTTCCATGGGCAATATGACCAATAAACAAAAAGTACATCCTCAGGGGGGCGTTGACAGGTTAGGAGGAAGCCGGGGGGGGCGTTTGGGGGGGGAAATGGCATAGTTGGAACTGGCATAGAGGGATGCATCTGTTGTCCGCCTGTCGGCCTTGTTTCCCCCAGAGTGTTCATCAGTAAACTGGTAAGGGAAGTCAAATGCATTCCTCCTTGAGCTCTGCCTCTTGTGACCCTGTTACTATGTCTGTTGGCCATAAAAGGAGGTGGGAAGGAGAGAAAAGGGGATTTAAGCCACCTCTTTCACCTCACGTTGACACGCAGAGAAATGGAGCTGAAGATTGAGAAGCAGTGCAGGAGGGAGGGAGGAAGAAGAGGGAGGGAGGCTTGGCAGGTGCTGGATATTATTTCTTCCCACCTTGTTTTCCCCATTCTCTACTAACTTCTGCAAAGTTTTACCAGTTTTATCATCTCAAGCTTTCACCACGGATATTAGATTTGTGGTGACTTCCTTCTGGCCCTGTTTGTGTCCAGAATTTTAACAAAAGGTGGATGTTTGGCACCTCGTCTTGATAATAGCGTTTTATTTTCTTCTCCCTTCTGTGGAAATATTAGATGGATGTTATACTGCCAAGGTGCCACAATGTCGACAGGCATTCATAAACTAATTATGTCCGCGGGCAGAGCGCCACTCCTCCCTGCGTGAGATTGATGGGTCTGTTTGGCAGACAAAGTTGGGCAGGACAGAGTTGGGCAAGAGAACGAGGTTGAGGGGTGGAAGGTGGAGGGTTTTGGCCTCTGTCGGTCCAGTCAAGCCAAAGAATCAGGCTATGTACAGTAAGTAACCTATCCACAGTTTGTTATCCTTTGTCAGGTGCCACACTGTTTTGTGTGTGCGTGCTAGCTTGTGTGTGTGTGCACGCACACGCACACACACACACACACACACACACACACACACACACACACACACACACACACACACACACACACACACACACACACACACACACACACACACACACAGGCCTCCTCCTCCCGCTGCAGACGAGGCCTGGATTATATTTCACACACACAATATGCTCATGGTGTGTGTGTGTGTGTGTGTGTGTGTGTGTGTGTGTGTGTGTGTGTGTGTGTGTGTGTGTGTGTGTGTGTGTGTGTGTGTGTGTGTGTGTGTGTGTGTGTGTTTTATTGTGTTTTCACTGTGTGTGTGTGTGTGTGTGTGTGTGTGTGTGTGTGTGTGTGTGTGTGTGTGTGTTAAACAATGTGTGTTTTATTGCGTTTTCACTATTATTCGGGATTTCAAATTTCAGCTCTCGTCACTTGCAAGCTACAAACAAGGGCCATGCCCTTACACGTTCCTATTTGGATTAGTTATACTACGTGCTCAGCATAATATTTGTCCACGGGAGAATTTAATGAATAATGCTGCTCCAATCTCCACAGCTTTGTTCAACTCTCCAAACTCCAAATGCCTCTCAGTGTGCATGAACTGTGTTTTCATACACTCACACTGTGTGTTGTGTCCACAGGGCTTAAACTGTAGTTATTGGCTACACACAAATCCATGCCTTTCAGATGGTGTTTCATGTTAGGCTACTGTAGCGTACAGATCTATGCTGCACCAAGTATCCAATGGACTTCCTAAAATAGACACGTTTAGGCTGTGTGGCTGTGGAGCGGCCCGCCACACTGCTGTCATGCTTTTATGCACTGTCGATGAATTGACCTGCCTGTTGTGGAGCACTTCTAAAGCCATTAAGGGGGGAAAGTGTGTACGCAAAAGTCCAATGGGTTTGTCTAATCCATGGGTGTTAAGTGGATTCGAAGAGCTCATTCCGCCCGCAGCCCTGGTAATCCAGTAATTGTTGTCCTGCTAATCTCCCATTCATGTACCGGAGCCCCATTGGCCGCATAGTCTAATCCCACCAACCCCCTCAACCCCCAACATGGCCTCTATGAGATTTTTTTTTCTTCCAAAAGTGAGTTAAATGACTGCTGTAAAACTAAGCAAGGGATTGTGGCCAAAGTTAGTTAACATATCAGTTAACTTCCTCCCGAACTATAGACACCTTAAATCCTTGAAATGGAAAACTAGGATTAGTGTGATGTTATATTACATGAGTCTGATTGGAGCAGAGGCTGGCAACAGTGATGCAGTGTGCCAGTAACGTTTGAATAATTAACGTTCGTTAAACCTGGTCACACAGCAATTAATTAGTAAATGATGCTTTAATAATGTAATGTGTGAGGATGCTCTGTTTATTTTGGGCACCTAATTGATATGTAATAGAAAATAACTCCTCCTGACTCAACCCATTTGTTTTGATCTTGTCTGCCTTCCATAACTTAATTGCAAAAACCAAGTCTTATACAACTGAGGTGTAATTGGCAGCAGTTATTATACTATTACGGTTTGGTGGTACCCTCTGACTTTGCCAATAATTACTGCCAGTGGCTTCCATATCTTCAGATATTAGCCAGGCCTGGTGCCGACAGGTTCAACAAAGGAGGCTAAAGGTGCTGCACATCTGGGGATTGCTGGTTTGATTACGTCTCTTCCTCCTGACTGGTTTGAAGTGCTGCTGACCCGACACTGCTCCCCATGTGCTGGTTGGTATATTGCATGGCAGCTGTTATACCATTCAGTCTGGTGGTCGTATTCTCTGACTTTGAAGATGAAAAAGGCATTGGAAGCTAAGCTATTATTAGCAGATATAAGTCACACCTGTCATGTGGAAGGCTGAATGTGAAATTTATAATGCACTTTGCAATGAGTGGGTTACAACAATGCAATGGAGTGGATAATATTGGCATACATATACATGCAGTCAGTGTTTCAAAGGGTTATGGAACTGAAATATAATTTAATAGGCCCAGGTAGCCAAACGTAATGCTCAAACACAAAATAAAGAGACCGTAATGGAAATAACCGTACGTAATCTCCTTTCAACTCGATTCAAGGCGATTTTTATCGGTTGACTGACTCACTCTCCCAGAGTGGGTCACAGGTGCGCGGATGCTGAAGTAGCCACCAGCGGTCACACCTGCTCTCTTCCTGTTTTGTCTGCGTGCGTGTGTGCATGTGTGCTTGTGTACATCAATGTGTGAGGGAGAGTGAAGAGTGTGTCTGAATGTGACACACCAACTGGAAGAAAATGTCATGTCATTCCAGGTCACTTGTTCTAAGTGGGTGCTGCACTTCAGTTTTTGCCATCACGTCCAGCCATCAGGGGTTTTAAGCAGAGAAAGCTGTGGATATGCTGTAGCAATGTCTGGTAAGGTGTCTTAGTTTCTTACATGATGGAAGGAAAAATCATTGAGGCAGAGATCCCCAGGCTTTGCGCATGTCATGTATTGTTCACACCATGGAACAGTTTTCCCCCATGTCTCTCTTCACGTCGGTCTGTAGAGACTAGAGCCAAGCACATCGGGGTGTTGTTGAAACATCTCTCATTTCATTTTTCAGGGAATTACGAACGTCCGTTTGCTTCTGTAGTCCATAATGAAAAACATATCTGAGTAAATGGATTCTGAGTCATCTTTGGAATGTGGTCTCCTCGGTGTGTTTTAAACATTAAGTTATCAGTATCGTAATGTACTGTATCATTTGCAGGCCTCATGACATATTTCATATTGTATTCGTGACCCCATTGTGATGTGTATCACTTTGTGAAGTTGGTGGTAATATCCAGCGCTGGAGGCTCATGTATGAAGCTCACTTGTGGACAAAAAAAACCGACTTAAGTTGTTTTCCAAGGACCCGTTCAGATGTACAAAGACTTTTGTCCGTAGGTATCTTTCAAGATTTTCACGTCCGCACTTTTCTAGTAGGAAATCCACATAGTTCTTTGTACATAAGGCCCTGGGTCTCCTAGAAGTAGTTCCAATTACGCCAGACCAGAAGGTGATGCCTTTCTTGCAAGGAACATGCTTACAATGTTGTTCTTGCTGTCGTTCTCTTCGGGGTAGACCCATCCAGGGGACCATTACATCATTGGCGCTGAATTCAGCGGCGCTTACGCGCAAAAGCCGAGTTTCAACTAACGCCATCTTCTGACACCGTTCCACCACTGAAGATCAGCTGCGCCTTGGCTAGTTTCACTTCGGCCGCGCTCATCAAAGCTGCCGTTAAGCTCGTGCACGTTGTACAGGGGAAGTCCATATCAACGATTGTCGAAAATGCGATCATGTTGTAGACTGGGGCATGCCTTGTCAAATCAAGTCTTTATCGGATACATGATGCGAGCATCTGTAGGTGAGCGGCAACGCAACTGCACTCTGATTGAGAGGCCCATGTTCAATCCCCACCATGCGCAATGACAGATCACAACTCAATCATCAAAGGGAGAGCCTCGTCCAAACCTTGAATGCCTTCATTTCAATGCGTAAAAATAAAATGCTTGCATAATCTAAGGTGTTTTAATTTGATCTTTCAGAATTTGTTTTCGGATTAAATAAAGCATAGCTTAGGTAAAACGTTAGGCCATCAGAGATCATTTGTTGAATCATTGCAATGCAAACGCAAGCGTCAGCGTCTGCAAGGTGGTTGTGAAGACGTTTTTTGCCTCTGCTGTAAAATGTTAAAGGGACACTGTGCAGGAAATGGTCAAAAAAGGTACTGCAACTATGCTGCTCATTGAAACTGGGCTGCCAATTGCCAAATTTGATCTTTACGTGGAAGTTTTCTAAGTAATAAACAAATATTTTCTAGTATGGTCCAAGTAGAGTCATTTTTGCAGCTAAAAATGGCTATTTTTGGAAATTCAAAATGGCGGACCATGGAGAAGATCCCCCTTTTCTTGTATGAAAAGTGCAAATTTTACATTCATAATGAATAACTTACTTACAATTTGATGGTGGTGGTAAGTATTCATGAAAAAGGTAACATTAGAGAATGGGCAGCATGAATTCTGGAAATAAACAACTAAAAATGTCACACAGTGTCCCTTTTAAGGTCTACATTTAACTGTAGGCCTATTATATTGCTTGATGGCAAATGAAGCCAACCACAAAGCGACATCAAAGGAGAGAATAGGCAAAAGTATGTTTTGAAGTTTCCATTTCTATAACCTGTCGCCATAAAAGACTTGAACCCGGCCGGGGCGACCACATATTAAGCAGCGCACCTGTCCACTGGGCCACTCAAGTCTTCGTCTACGTGGAAGGAATTGTTCAATATCATATTAGTAAATCAACACTATAAAAGTTTTTAAAAATGTGCTGATTATCAGAAATCCCCCGAAATGAAAGACAATGGTAACTATTGTAGTTTTTACTGGCATTGTCACATCATACACTATTCAAATCGAGTGACTGGTTCGCTTTGATCTCGTAAAATAATGGCGGGAATTAAGCGGAACGTGCCCATTGTGACATTGTTTCCTTCAGGTTCATTTTTTTGCAACACTGATTCATTTAGCCTGGTGTTTAACCTGGGAGCTACCAGGTTAGAGTTGGAGCATAAATTACAGAGGCAACTCAGCTGAGTTTCAGGTTAGCAAGACTGATGGAACGGATCTGTGTCTTAAAAATAGCGCAGTTTACCGACTTGAAGTCGGATTTGGGGTTAACGCCGTTGATGGAATGGTCCCCAGGTCTTACGACTCTCGAGCTACAGTATGTGCAGAGTTTGTATTTCTCCACATTATCCATGTAATGGTTTGGTGCACCAGTGCCTGCAACCTCAGCAGATATTCCTGGTCACAGGCCACACAGGCCACACTCAGTGGTGCTGAGGCTCAGTCTGATGTCTTTACTGGGTTTTAGAGGCCTGCAAAGCAAAAAAGGGCACATGCCACACACACTATACCAGCTGTCCCTGCATGACCTGACCTGCATTCACCAATGCTCAAGATGTGGTGTTCTTGTGCTCTGTTTTCAGTCCTTTGTAGCTCAGTAGTGGTGTGGTTGAGACAATGGCAGTCAGTACAGAGTACAATGCAGTGAATCGATGGCAATTATGCATAATTTAAGAGTGTTTGTTACAGAATTGGAGCAGTTGGCATTTAAGCCTCTTTTTTCCCCTTTGGCATGTTTGCCTTTGATTGCTGTCAGCTAACCGGCTCTGTTTCTTTTCTGTGTTGCTCACAAAGACCCGTTCCCAAACAAGAAAAAAAATCGTGATGGCGTATAACAAAGAGTTTGGCTATATTGCAGATGAACACGACGGGAAGCTCCCCCATTTTCAAAATGTATGTGCCGGTCGGTCACTGCGTTCCGGAGCGTAATTGCTTTCACAGCCGATAAAGCCTAGTCGATAACCGGACAGGGCCATTACAGGTCTTTTTGTGCTCATAGAAGGAAAAAAAAGACCCTCAATCAACTTGCTTAAGCTGCACTTTTTCTAGGGATGCACAATGCATCGGCCTTAACATCGGTATCGGCCGATATTTGACATTTCTCAAGACATGGGACATAGGTCTGATGGGTAAATCTGGGCCCTCTGTTTTTTTTATATGTTACAGTTCTTAATCTTATTGGTTCTGATATGTTTTTAACATAAGATTGAACTTGACAGTGACTTTCATTGTTTGTCTTCTAGTTTGTGTCTCAATTTTTTCATCTAATTTTATCACAGGGAGTTAAAACGTGTTTTGGAAAATAAAGAGGACATTCAAAATTCAGTTTGCGTCATTGTCAGTCTGTATTAAATGTAATCTTTTTAAAAATATATGAAGAGTTCAGATGCAAAACCCCCTAACTCCATTTCTGAAGACCTGCACTTCTATATTTTTAGAGAACCCCGTTGTTGGTTTGGTTTACATTCATGTACTTGATAATACATATAAATCGTTATATTACATAAATAAAATAAAAAATATGCAATTTTGATAGCTTTGTATTAAATAAAAATGAATTAAGATTATTTTCTGAAATGGCACTTAGGGGGTTTTGCATCTGAACTCTTCATATATATAAAACATCGGTATCGGTTAATATCGGTTATCAGCCAAAACCGCATTATCAATATCGGATATCGGTACACAATTTTTCGGCCACAATTTTTCACATCGTGCATCCCTAACTTTTTCCCCTTGTACAGCTATGTTGAGTGACATCCCTGAAAAAAAAGTGAAAAATGGCGGCTGGAAGAGGGTGGTGTGTTAGCGGATATGAAGTGTGCTGCTCTCGTGAGGCCGTTGGCGTCCTCGTCTTTATGGAAAAGGGAACCGGCTACGGCCGTCAGCGTCTTTCAGTGATAATAATGAAGCCGTTTTTCATGCTAATGGCGTTCATTAATTCCGAAGGTCCCCGGTGAGATGAGTGGCTTAATTTCATGTGTTCATGATAACAGGCTCACCACCACACCACCACCGCTATTAAATATCTGCTTGGCCAGCATACTGTACGCATGCAAGATGCTGTCTGGGCCTTGGTACTGGCACGCACGCGCACGCGCACGCACGCACGCACACGCACACGCACACACACACACACACGCACACGCACACACACACACAGACTATTTCTCATTCATGGCAGTTACTCCATGTGTGTGAGATTGCTATGGATACTGGATTCATTGTCCCATACTCACAGTGCCCTGTAGTCATGCAAATATGACATCCAAAAGCATGTGTGGGAGTAAAAAACCAGGAAGTTGCCCCTAGGCTACACTACTTATAATTCATCAACTTTTTCATGATTCATGATGATGACACTGTGACAGATGTGGTTTTAGAGATGAACATTTTGCTGCACCTATCTGTGGTATTTTAAGTTTACCCCTGGGAAGTTGTTTACAGGCGTGTGAGCGTGTGCATGTCTGTCTCTCTGTCTCTGTCTCTGTCATTCTCTCTCTCTATGTATCTCTCTATCTCTCTCTCTCTCTCTCTCTCTCTCTCTCTCTCTCTCTCTCTCTCTCTCTCTGTCTGTCCTTTTTTCTTTCTCTCTATCTCTTTTTCTGTGTATATATACATATATACTGTATCTGACCTGACCTAGGGCTGGGCGATATGGAAAAAAAACTATATCACGATATGGATTACTTTATATCACGATAACGATATACATCACGATATAGCACAATTACATACGTTTTCAGTTATTCTCTTTATTTGCTCTTTATTTTTTCATGTCGCAAAACAACCTTTCTTTAAAATGGATCTTTTTATTCTTCTTTTTACAGTTACATGAACTTATAGTGTGTATTGTGACAACATGAAATGTAATTAAATGATAGTAATTTTATAAATGTTATACAATTGAATATCACGATATAAACGATATAGGAGAAAGGTCACGATATACACTTTTATATAACGATAACGATATATATCGTCATATTGTCCAGCCCTAACCTGACCCAGCATGTAGATTGACTGTGGCAGTGTCACAACACAACTGTGTCACATGCTCAGGAGCCCTCTGAGGTGAGTGAGTGGGTGAGTGGGTGGGTGGGTGAGTGAGTGAGTGCCATTCTTACACTGGTGTGGTGCCAGCCAGAGACAGGAAGTGGTCATGGCGGGTTCTCCAATGAACAGGAAAGTGTGTGTGTGTGTGTGTGTGTGTGTGTGTGTGTGTGTGTGTGTGTGTGTGTGTGTGTGTGTGTGTGTGTGTGTGTGTGTGTGTGTGTGTGTGTGTGTGTGTGTTGTGCTGGGGAAAGGTAACGCTTGGTTCACTGGGTGGGTGAGTAAGGGTATGGTTTGTGTGTGTTCGTTCGTTCGTTTGTTAATTCGTTCGTTTATTCTGCTTCTGGCTGTGTGACCGTTACCATGAAAGCCACCACTGTATCATTCAGACGAGTGCTCCAGGAAATGTGTCCTTAGACAGGCAGAGATGTGTGTGTGTGTAGTATGTGTATGAGGTGTGTGTTAGTGTGTGTGTGTCAGTGTGTGTGTGTTTCCCTGCGGAAGCACAGTGTCCATGGCTACTGTGATTGCATAACCACACACACACACACACACACACACACACACACACTGCTGTGCTTACTCACACTCACGGTTTCTCTCTCTCTCTCTCTCACTCACTCACAGACACACACACACACACACACAGACACACTCACACTCAAACACACACACATACAGACTCACACACAGAAACCTATACAGACACACTTGCCTGCTTTCAAGCGAGGCGTCATGCTGGGTACTCCTCTTTGTATTCTTTGTCCTCTTTTTCTCCTAATCGTCTTTTCTGTGTGTTTTGGCTCCTTTTGTGAGAGGAAATGATTTGCTGCCTCCACATACTCCGTTGTCCACACAGTTTGGGTATGATTGTGGAAACGCCGTAATTGCCAGAGCACACACAGGTGGATGCGAATGAAAAACGCGATGACTGTAATTGCCGCTGGTTGTGTAAAAACAAGAAAGGCTCACACACACGGAACAAATCAGACAGATGAAAGTGGAGCTCCTGTGCTCGATCAAGTGCATCTCCGTCAGCTCCACCAATCTATCGTGTCTTTCCTTTCTCTTTGTGTCTCTCGCTGTGTCTGTCTCCGTTTCCCTGTCTTTCTGTCTCTGTCTGTCTCACTCGCTTGCACGCACGCACACACACACACACACACACACACACACACACACACACACACACACACACACACACACACACACACACACACACACACACACACACTCACACACTCACACACACACATGCCACCCAGCACTGTTGCTCATGAACACTCACACCCTGACAATCTGGAACATGCTGTTTCTCTCTATCATCATGATGTCAGCACTAGAAGAGTAGCAGCAGCAGCAGCAGCAGCAAGCCTTCCTTACCTTACCGTTCAACACAGCAGTCATCACCCAACAACCACACACAAACCACAATTCTCTCTCTCTCTATCTCTCTCGGTCTCTGTGTCTCTCTCTGTCTCTGTGTCTGTCTCTATGTCTCTCCCTGTCTCTGTGTCTCCCTCTGTCTCTGTCTCTATGTCTCTCCCTGTCTCTGTCTCTGTCTGTCTGTCTCTCTCTCTCTCTCTCTCTCTCTCTCTCTCTCTCTCTCTCTCTCTCTCTCTCTCTCTCTCTGTCTCTTTCTCTCTCTGTCTATGTGTCTCCGTCTCTCTCGCTGTCTCTCTCTTTGTCTCTCTCTCTGTCTTCATCTCCTCTCCCCCCCCCCCCCCCCTCTCCTTTCGCACCTCATTTTGGCTATGGTCAGCTGGCCAGTTATCCAGAGTGGCTTGCCACTGGAGCCAGGCAAGAGTGTGGTAGTCATAGTAACAACCACCCCATAGTTTTGGAGGGAGGGGCAGCGGTCCCAGCCTGGTGCCACAAAGTGACTCCTCAACTGGGTATCCGGGACTGTTGACCTCCACCACCAGTCATCCAACCGAGGACTGAAGGAAGAGGGATGGAGGACGGGTGATGCAGGGAGGGAAAGGGAGAGAGAGACAATGTGAGTGAGAGTTAGTGTGGTTCAGGGTGACTGGGAATGGGCTGACCTCCCTCATGTCATCCAGAAACGGACGGGAGGAAAGCGGTAGTGATAAAGGGAGAAAGGGAACTGGGGAGAGCGGGTGAGGGGGTGTGTGGGTTCATGGAGGCGTTTTACTGCTCAATACACCTCTGGTAATTCATGAGATCACCAGACAGCTCTCTGCACGTCCTAACAAGGTCTCATGTCCCTTCTCCCCAGCTGTCTGAGTCCTCTGGCTTTGTGTGTTTGTGTGAAAGTGTTTTTTCTGTCTGTGCGGGGCATGTGTATATTTGTGTCACTTTGTTCGTGTGCGTGTGCGTGCGTGCGTGCCTATGTGACCTAAGCTGTCATGGGAGATTCATAGATGAATACATCAGTGACGGTGTGTGGAGGTTGGCTCCTTGTGAAATGGTATCAGAGGAGTAAAAATGTCAGAACATTATCTGACTCTAGTGCGCCCAAACAGCTTGTTGTTATTTATTTACCACATCTTTCTAAAACCTTCACTGTCTTTGTGTGAGTATTCTTCTTACAAAGTAGCCCTCAATTCTGAACAGGACAGCACAGCAGTCTTGTGGCAGTCACCAGGTTCCCCTGGTCCCCATTATGCCCTCATTGCCCCTTCACTCCCACCACTCCTACCACTCCTCTGGCTGTCTGTTTTGCCTATAAATCCACATTGGTTATCACATTATCTAAGTCTAAAGCGCTATAGATTAATGTCACCCTAACCTCTTTTTTATTGTTAAACTTATGTAATATTATTCTAACTTGTTTAATATTATTTTTCCCACGGTATTCTATGTTTATTTTTATTCTACTGCATATTTGCACTGCTTTTAATATCTGAAAGTTGAATGACAGTGATGTATGACAATGTGCTATACAAATACCTGGACCCTTGCTATTGCATTTGTGTATGAATGATCTATGCCAACACTCTGTGTAGTCTATTCTCTTCTCTCTGCTCTTTCTACTCTCTACATTCTATTCCGATCTACTCTCTGTTCTACTATGTTCTACTCTACTCTACTCTTCTCTACTCTCCTCCCTCCATGACCAACAGACCATGTGCCTTCCCATAAGTCCTTGTGTTGCTATGTTGTTGGGCGGGTCTCCGTCTCCGTGTTGGTCCGTCTCCAGTGTCCGGTGCCCAGTGCCGTCTCGTCTCTGCTGGAAGGCAATTAGTTTCTCTTTGCCGCCCACTGGGGCAACAGCACAGCTCTTGGCCGACATTGAAACTCGCTCTGCTATGTATCACGCATGCTACTGCTGGCCTGGGCAACAAACACAGTCATCACTGTGGTGGTGTATTTTTGTAGTACAGTGATTCACTGTACTGTACAGTACAAGCTGGCACATCGTCAACTTTGAATTTCGCATCTCTGCATCTTTTGTGTTCCGATAAAATTAAAGGCCCCACTAGTTTGTCATCCTAAAACAAAGCAAAAATGGTTGTACTGAACCGACACTTGAATCTGTGCATCTTTTGGTTATGTTTCCAATGAATAATTAACGCCTCACTAGTTTATTGTATGCTGAAACAAAAAGTTTGTACAAATCCGGCACTTCATAAAGTCACTCAGCGCTATAAAAAAGTGGAAAAAGAAAATAATTTATTGTCGTCCTCTCCGCTTCTTTTACATGGTACACCAGCTTTGCGAAAAAGCCCTTCAAAGGCCGCTGAAGTTGCTTTATGGCTTTCTGATTGAAATGGGCCTGAGCGCTCAGACGTTTAACGGCTCGTCTCGGTAGTGCTGCACACATGCCTGTCTGCCTGCCTGTCTGCCTGACTCACTGCCTCACTGCCTCACTGCGTGCCTGCCTGCCTACATGCCTGTCTGCCTGCCTGTCTGCCTGACTCACTGCCTCACTGCCTGCCTGCCTGCCTGCGTGCGCAGTGGGAGAGCCTTGCATGGCTTGTGCCGTATATTATCACAACTGAAGCCAGTTATCACCACCCACCTCCACCCCCTCCTCACTGCCTGCACTCGGCCGCTTGGGTCACTTTAGTCTACTTCACTGGATTTGGATGATCGCTTTTGAGCCAACAGCGTAAGTAAGTGTTTCACACGGTGAGTTAAAATAAGGGGATAAGATGTTCCAGTTATAGCTGTCAAAAACCCATAGAGCCTGTGGCATTGCAAGGCTTTTGAAAAAAACTGCCGCTAATACGAACTGCAGCAGTGGAGTACTGTACTGGCATACTACACATAAATGCCGTAGGTACTGAAAAGTTGTACAAAATTTTGAACTGTTGAATTTATGAAAAGGACTGCACAGCGTCTAAGAAGAAAACATGACAAATGTACATAATCCACGTGAGTCTTCTGAGTTCCCTACAGGAGTCATCAGTAGTGCTCTTATTCTTCTGCTACTAAAGTACTGCCTTATCTGTTTCTTATCCAAACAAACAAGTGTGTAGTGATAACAGAGAGAGAGAAAGAAACCGAGAGAAAGAAACAGCAAGTGGTTGGTTGCATAGCCAGCCAGCCTTGGCAATGCCAGCATAGTGGGTCAGTGGCTGTGATCTGGGAGGGTTCCCAGTGCAATCCTGACTCCTTCTGGTTGCTTACACTGGGCACTGACTGAACCTTCACCTACTGTACACTTGAAGCAACAGCAACACGAAAACCCTTTTGCCTCCTCAGTCAGCCTACAGGTTGGAATGTCTTTCTGTTGCATTCAAATTTAATTCAAAAGGTCGCTGACTTGTGTTAGTATTGTTAGCAGTTGATGAACCATGGAACTATTTTCGGAAAAAATAATGTTGTCCTACAGTATATTGGTGTGTTCCATTTTATTTTCCATTATATGTTCTATTGGTCCCTACATAAAGGGTTCTGCACCTATGGCTATGCTCTGCCCATTATCTTGCTATATTCTGAGTTGTGCTGTTGATGTTCAAGTCGTAAATAAAGGCATGTGCAAGATGTTATGTAATGTCTGCATCCATCACCGTGGTTTGCAACACATGGACAAGTCAGCCGTAGGGGTGCGTGCCTGCGTGTGTGTGTGTCTGTGCGTGCATGAGTGTATTCAATCTCATAAACCAGCAGGAGGAGAGGCAGAGGGAAGGTGCGAGAGCAAGAGAGAGAGGGAGCGAGAGAGGGAGAATTTAGGTGAAAATGAACCAGCTGGCAAGACAAAAGGGGAGAGGAGGAGTAGATTGCCTACTGTACTGTATATGGTCATGCCGGATATAAAAAGGAAACCCTGCATGATCACTGGACTGTAATCCTCTTGTATATTTTTTTTCCCTTTCTAACACCTACTCCTCATTGCCACCTACACCACACACCCAGGCAGGCAGGAGTGATGACGCGCACCCACACACATAAATAGTAACAGGCATAATGGCACACCCACACAGGCTGCCTCTCATTCGCCGGCCAGCCTTTTGGAGTGGCCTTCAGCCTCCTCCTCCTCCTCCTCCTTCTCCTCCTTCCCTCCCTCACCATCACCATCACCATCACACTCTGCATCACAAGCAAGTTGTGTCATCGTCAGCCCACTCGTTGAACTGTATGAAGGCTTTAAATGGTACACTGTTTCAATCTCTGTTGACGTCAGTCCTTTTGAAATGTGGACACAAGTGTTGGCAGTTATCAATTAGGGGTTTGAATGAGTCTGAATAGGGAGGATGACTGTAATCTTGCAGGAAAATGATTATTACAATAGTGTTGGAGGATACTCACGAAATGGATGTGTGCATTGCTGAGGTTCTGTGGTGGAGATCTTTGGCCCACTTCCAGAACTATCTTAAATGTTGATGACACTTTAAGAATAATTAACGTAAATTGAACATGTGATTAATGAAGACCTGTAGAGTAATTGAATCAGGGTGTAGTAGTTTCAATAGCCATTAAGGAGCATCTGTTGGCTTACTGCACACCTGTCTGAGTGTTCAGCATCATTGCCTGTAATTGGAGGCCTTCCATTCTAATCTTAACGAGGCTCTTGTCGTCCCTATCCTGTCCTGACCTGTACTGTGTGGTGGTCAGCATGTCACCGACTATGCAGATATTTCGCAAGTACATGAATGTTGGTTGAATTCCATGATGAACATTGTTTTTGAGTATGCATAATATAACGAAGGCCTTCCTGCACAGTTCACCACCCAGGGCAAACTTTCAACGAAAAAACAGACACGCTAGCCAATGTGCTAAATGGTCTACTCTGGACGCTAGCTCAGTCATCGGCACATCTGAGGCTTCAGGAGGGAGCTTTTGCTGCCGTTTTACCACATTCGTGGACATGTTTGTATTGTGTTAGTTTTGTTAATCTTCCATGTAATCCCATGTCTCTTGTCGACTCATCCCTATCCTACCCACCTCTCTCCCCTTCTCAAAAACAGATGTGGCCAATGGCTCCAGCTCCACGGGCTACCGGCCGCCCCCCAGGACCCGAGAGGTGGTCATCAACGGCCAGACGGTCAAGCTGAAGTACTGCTTCACCTGCAAGATCTTCAGGCCTCCGCGAGCCTCACACTGCAGCCTTTGTGACAACTGCGTGGGTGAGTTACTACTGTAGCCCTTCGTTTCATGTCCACTTATGATATGCACTTACGTGCTGCTCGG
This sequence comes from Engraulis encrasicolus, assembly GCF_034702125.1. Lineage (NCBI taxonomy): Eukaryota > Metazoa > Chordata > Actinopteri > Clupeiformes > Engraulidae > Engraulis > Engraulis encrasicolus. The sequence continues at coordinate 44,628,118 of NC_085875.1, read as the reverse complement.
TTTATGTCATCCTGTCGTAAGAGCGAAGAATGAATTATGCATGTCACTGCAGTTCTCTGAATTTCATATGACCGTAGCTGTAGCACCGGAAATAAACGGGTTAGAAAATGGGGTATTGCGAGTGTACCTCAAGTATCTCATACTTCTCTCTCTCACACACACACACACACACACACACACACACACACACACACACACACACACACACACACACACACACACACACACACACACACACACTTGTGACTTTGTTGGTATAAACATATAACTTGTATGCATGTGACCGACATAGAGGTTCCTCAGTGGCAGTCGGTCAAATGAAATGGAATTGAAAATATCGTCAATAGTGCTGTTGATGGGAGAGATTGTGTTGACTTCAAGTCATATAAACAGTCTTTACTCACTCTACATGAATACAATCACAAACTCAGTCTGTGCTCAAACATTACTTGAAACACTTGACTTAAAAAAGAAAGACAAATGCTGTGTATACCCTGTGTATAGGCTGAGTGTTGAGTAGGTAATGTAAGCACTTGTCAGATGGCCTCAAGACAGTTTGCACTGAGAAGGAAAGAGGGGGAAAGCCCTGAGGAAAGAGTGACTGAGAGAGTCAGTCTGCTGGCCCAGGAGGAGTAAACATCTGCCTCTCTCTCTGTGGAAGGAGCTACTCCTCCGCTCTGCCGCTTTCAGGGAAGGAAATCAGCACCAGCCAACATCCAAACGCGGGTAAAATATGGAAGTGCCTGGTAGATTTTGGGCACAGAATAATAATTTCCTATTGAGTAAATTAAAAATGGGAATTTTTAGCATATTTGTTGGTGGCTGGTAAAGGCCGATATTGCGTGAAATTTAATATCCACTCCTGGCTTCTGCTCCACTCCTCCTCACGCCAGGATGTTGGCTGCTGGCTGCTGGCTTGGTCTCGGTCTCGGTCTTGGCTCCCGAAGCTAGCTAGTGAGTGAACGTTCCTAAGCGTTCCTCAGCCCTTTGTGCCATCATTCTAGAACTGTGCTCTGGCCTCTAATCTCCCATCTGGACCTGGGACTGTAGTTTGTCCCTGTCCCATGCCACTGGAACCATTTTTGTATTATTACGCATGGATATCTACTTTGCAGAGGAATACGTTTGAAAGGGATTGTCAAAGCGAAATTATTTAGCAACGATTTGCCTGTGAAATCACCTTTTCCCCCCTACCCCCGGCAGCAGTCCCATCCTGCTTATTCATGCCAGGGAGCGTGTGTGTGTGTGTGTGTGCGTGTGTGTGTGCGTGTGCGTGCGTGCGTGCGTGCGTGCGTGCGTGCGTGCGTGCGTGCGTGCGTGCGTGCGTGCGTATTCCTGCCTGCATGCGTGTCTGGAAGGTTTCCTATGTCTGTGTGTCTACGCGAGTCTCAATGGCGGCTGTTGAGTGACTAAGCGGCAGCAAGTAATTAAGTGGCAAAGCCTCCGAGGCAGACTGGAATAGATTCCTCATTTTTATTTATTTCACCAGGAATGGCTTTCAACATCTGGAGGCTCATTTTTCAAGCTCCCACAGACAGACAGATCCTTGCTCACTGGTCCAGAGAGCCCAGCCTGCATCACTCACTGATCACCAGCCGCGGTCAGGTTTGGCTCTTCCCGAAGGAAGTTGCACTGAACCTCGGCAGGCTATAGTTTAATATGGGTAGAGTTATTTAACTCATCGCCTGAACAGGCTATGCGGAAGAGAGTTGTTCAACTCGTGGACTCTAACGTTTGTGTGGCAGATGGAGTGTACTCAGTTTTTGTTATTGTTAAATGCATTCAGATGTTAAACCTGCCTATTAAACCATTAACACCTGTGGCTGCCCATGAGATGAGTTTTCTTGTTTTGTTTTTAAGCCAAGTATTTTTCCTGAATCGTATCACTTGCAACCCGAGAGATTTCAGGCTTTTTGGATTTAATTTTTGGACTTTCAGGCAGTTTTAGTTAAAAAACACACACAACTGAAACACTTTGATGTGTTGATTAAATTCAAACCTTCTGTGCCTTGGACCCATGTAGGAACACTTAAGTGACTGAGTGAGTTATGTAAGGAGCCAAGTCCTTGTGTTTCGGTTCTGTTTGTGCTGCGCAATAACAGCAATAAAAGATGCATATTGAGATACTATCTCATTACAAAACCATCATGGATATTTTGGGCCTGCATTGCCAGGGGCTTTATATAAACAAGGCTTTACTTTCCGTTGAAGTGCATCCATGTAGTAGCAGTAGTAGCAGTACTACTACAGTACTACTACTACTACTGGTGGTGGTGGCGGCTGTCTTTCTAGTAATAACAATATCAGCAATTGGGGGTGGGTGCTGGAGGGGGCCAGTCATTGTAGGATCGCCGCTGATGTCAGTGTACAGAATACTTTATTCATTCCAAAAGGAAATGAAAACTGTCCAATAGAACGTGCACATAGTACATCCACGTAGCAGTAATAAAGTAGAGATACTTTGTTTACCCCATACAAAACCAAGGTTTGTAGTTACACATACACATCGACACATAAGTACATCACCTATACACATTGCATATAAACATATCACTTATATTGAGAGTGCAGTTTGTACATCATATGTAGTTTACGCTAGAGGTCTGATGCTGGAAGATTCTGAAGAGATTTAACGTCTTGATTTTGCTGCAAAGGGAAGGATATTCCCACAGCCCCCACTGTTGTCTCCCCCTGCACACACACACAGACACACAAACACAATCCAAGGTGATTGCCTGGTGGAATGTTCAACAGGTTGAATTCGCCCAGGTGTAATATGTGGCACTGTGTTGTAACTAATGATTCCTTGTTGCTCATCAGTGCCATGCACCTAAACCAGCAGTATGAGAACCTGTCAATGAGGCTGGAAGGGAAAAGGAAATGTACATTGCCCACACAGCAATGTAGCCTTCTTTCAAAGTGTAGGCCAGTCTGATGTCCCACAGAACAGAGGCTGCTGAGTACGGTGTAGTGTGTAGCTCTCACCGACACGTCGTCCAAGGTTTTTTGGACTCTACACCACCAAAGAAACACTTTCTTTTTTTAAGGATGTATCATTAGACCGAGTGTCGCCTCATTCTCATAGCCACACTGCAATTAATGGTTCCTTAACATGCGAGATCAAAGACTGTGTCTGTGTGTGTGTGTGTGTGTGTGTGCGTGTGTGTGCGTGCGTGTGTGAGTGTGTGCGTGTGTGCGCGACTCTTTATTCTCATGGAAGGTGATGACAGATCCTGTCATGGGAGCTTGTGAAGCATATACTTTTCAGGCTTTACATTATCCTCAGTGGTATGTCATATCCTATTCTCCTTTTCTTTCTTTCTTTCTTAACTTCTATGAATCTCCTTCT
>NC_085875.1:44547269-44622269 GCF_034702125.1 Engraulis encrasicolus | reverse complement strand
TGACCTGTCTTTTCCTTACTTGTGTTATGTGTGTGCTTTAACCTGGAGATTGAATGCCCCAGCTTTTCACATTCACTTCAACTCTTTGTACACACACACACACACACACACACACACACACACACACACACACACACACACACACACACACACGGTTACAGTGCAGCTTCTTAAAATGGAACAGAACAATACTTTGGAATAGAACAATACAATTATTTTTGACAAAATGACTTCATCCACATAAACACATATATACATACACATACACACTTTATCCCTTCTAACCAGGGCTTTGAACCGGTTCAAGGAACGAAAACGAAAACCAGGAACTTTTTGTATTTCACAGGGAACAGAAACGAAACCGGAAACTTTATTATTTTTTATGTTCTGGAACGGGAACACATATTTTAAAATAATGGTAACCGGTTAATACCGGTTAATACCGTTCCTCAAACAACAAAAAAAGTTAAATAAAAAAAAACATAAATTATTTTCCTGCGCACGTTACCATGACGGCTGAGGTTCACGTCCTGTGCGACATCGGACATTCTCTGACTGAATGGAGAGAGAGCTGTGGATTACAAAGTCTCCACTCCACATCTTAAATAAGAGAAACCACTGTCATACGAAGGACAGAGTTTCCATTGCATCATTGTAAGACATTGCAGAGAAGCGCGTGTGAAGCGCACCGAGAATATTCTACGTTATTGGGCATCCATGGCCGCTTCAAATCACAAACTCACAATGTCCATCATAGCGCTCCCCGTGACCCAAGTCAGGGTGGAGCGCGCATTTTCATCATTGAGGTTTATTCTCCGCTTCTCTGCTTAGGTCGTCCCTGAATGACAAAATTTTGGAGGATATTCATTTCATCCGCTTGGATAAACTGTTTGGCTCATTTGCACTTCCGTCTTTCTTGGTTAATTAACGTCAGTTAGGCCTATGGGGAGTAATCAGCTGACAGGAACGAAATTAACCGTTCCGGGAACAATATTTTTTTGTTCTAACCGGTTCGGGAACGTCAATTTATTGGTGGAACTGATAACCAGAAACGTTATAATTCTGTTTCTGTTCGGAACGGAACGTTTGGAAAAAAATAACGGTTCAAAGCCCCACTTCTAACTAATGCATCCTGTGTACATGCTTGTCCAGCTTGAGTGCTGAATGTGATCGCGTTTAGCCTGGTGTATGCTCAGAAACCAACTTGTCTGCGCAATGATGCAGACAGCCACACAGTTATTTTTTCACTTGGTGTGCACCTCTGAAAATGTGACTGCCCGCAGACAGCTACGCAGTTAACGGCAGAAGGAGCCGCTGTGATTGGTCCTCTCGACCAGAGCCATCTGTGCTCGAGAACAAACGGCTACTTCCTTGTTCTAACCTTCACCGGGCTATGGACTGTGAGATGTTCATTAAATAAGTTGCCCGTGCTTTGTAGCTTCATTTATTTACACGAATGACGAAAGACAACATGTGCAATTGCAAGTTACGACACTGAAGTTATATCGGGACAGTTGAACAGTGTTTTCCATAGAAGCATTCCACTTAGTGCGACCTGTTCTCGACAATGAGCCACTTCCTTGTTCCAAACAACCGCGGTGGCTGCTAGTGAAATCAAAAATACAGGTTGACATTTATTAAATGTTTCATTTTCATTGTCCTCGAGTCTGTGTAGCTGTGTAGCTACAAAGCAACAGACACATAAAGTTAACTCCTTGTATTGAAGTCAGTTTGAACAATCATCTCGCTGCCCCTAACATTGTGACGAACATAGCGCAGACCTAGTGATCGAGCAAAAATCAAAACTGTCTGCGTTGACCTGTGGGCGACAGGCTGCAAACAGGCAGACAGGCTGCTGTCTGTGTGGCTTGTGTGTCAGACTTCCTGTATCGGTCCCCCTCTTTCTCTCTCTTGCCATCTCCCTTTCTCTCTCTCTTACCATCTCCCTTTCTCTCTCTCCTCTATTCAGCTTCTCATTTCCCTGCCCTCCCTTTGATGATCTGCCTTGAACCTCTGTGGCCCTCTCATGTCTCTTCCGCTCTCTTCCTCTTCCTTGTTTTCTTTGCATTTCATCTCTCTCTCTCTCTCTCTCTCTCTCTCTCTCTCTCTCTCTCTCTCTCTCTCTCTCTTCTCAGTTTATTGTATCAGTCTCTTGCCAGTAGTTTGCTCCAGCTGAAGGCAGCCTGTGCCATTTCTATCAGCCTATGCCAGGCCAGATGTAGCCTTCCAACATTCCCCCCGTAATGACTCGCAGAGAGAAAGCCACTGGGCTGCCATTTAAGAAGACCAGGCTCTTTTTTTTGCTTTCTCCTCTATCTACTGCTCCTAATTAACATTTTTAAGTGTAAGAATATAAAAAAATAAAAACATATCGCATATCGCAACAGTAACACTGTATTTGAAAGTAACTTCTGCTACGTTTACATGAGACATTTAATTCGGAATTGACTGACTTCAACTATGAATAAAGCTTAATTCCGCTTTGAAAACGTCATGTAAACACCTCTTAATATGGAATTAAAGGAAAGATCAAAATAAACTCTGCCCTGAAGAAGGCACTCATGCCGCTACGCGTGGGCCTTGTTTTTAATATGTCCATGTAGGACCTGTCGTATCAATAAAGACATTTTAATTTGGAGTGCCTTAGTCAGAGAATTTATTCTCATTTTTTGATCATCAAAATAAACTCGACAGAACTATTTAATTCAGAATTATTCATTCAGAATTAAAAACATTGTGTAAACATAGTGATTAACTTTTTATTTGAAGTCAAGTTGACTGCTTGGGTGTCATCATGTCATAAATAATGTGTCATTAATGTACCTGAAATGGGTCATGTCATTCTTATGACGGTTACATGACACTCTTATGTATGTAGACTGCTTACAATATGTTGCCACTAGTGGTGTGGATCGTCAATGATCTCACGATTCAATCCAATTACGATCCGGAGGGTAACGATTCGATTCGATCCGATCCGATCCGATTCAACGATGCATTGCGATGCGCAGGGACGGAGCACAAGTTTGTGACGGGGTTATGTCGAGGTCCTCTACCCATACGCTATGCTTGATGTTACAAACGTCTAGCCTAATTGTCTGCTATTGTTCACAACATTCGCACCCCACAAGGGCTGAGCTCAAGCATTAATATTATTGTAATGTGCAATTAAAGAAAAAGAAAGAGGCGACTGTGTGGGCGCAACCGCAGCCAACAGTAATTCGTTTGTCAACCACCTTATCCAAATCGACCTCAATGCCCTCCTCCCATAGATTACTAACACATTCTATACCTCCTCCATATCCAAGACAACTGTCACGACCAAGACGCGCGGCCCCATCCTTGTCCGAAACAGATTCATTTTTAAACAGCCAGCCTTCTCGTCGATAGGCTATGGTTCCGCTTTGGCAAGGGTGAAACTTGGGGAGACATGTGGAAACGGCCGGGGATCACTGCGTGCATATTGGCTATTCAATTAATGTGATGAAGGATTGTCAAACTTTAGATGCTGCATGCCACGAAAGGGGCAATTTTTCGGGAGCAGCTAGGTAAAATATTTAGGGGTCGGGGCGGGAGGGAGGAACTGAACAGTTGTCAAATAACTTGGGCCCTACTTGACTATGTCCTGAAATCGGCAACCTACTGTAGGCGATATAGCCTACACACTGGCCCAGAATATGTAGCCTAGCCTATCTTCTGAATAGCCACTGCGCAGGGCTAACCACCACATACGTGCATTTCACGAGCTTGTTAGTTCAATGCGATTTGCCAAAGTTGGTTGCTGCACCAATGCGTTAAAAAGGATTCATGGGAGAACAACGCATAATACAAAAAACCTACAAAGCCTACCTTGGCGCTTAACCCATTATTGTCTTACCTGAAGTTGTCTTATTTCAACGAAGCTTGTTTGATTTAATCAACGTAGATCCATGCAAACAAATATTTGACTGCCGCATGCCTTCACGTCGCGACCAGTATAGACACCTGACCTGACTTCAGCCATTCGTTAGTCTCGCCCCCCTCCTACCGGCAAAGCTGCGCTAGAGGTTACATTTCGAGGGCTTAGAGCCAGAGGGGGGCGTAAGTGGCATTTTAGCTCTAGTTCTAATGCAAACACGAGCGCGGGGAGTTTTAACTGAACCGTGTGATGAACAGCATCACCTGTTCTAGGCTATCATTTATTAATCCCGAGGGAAATCAAGGACAATAGGCCTATATATATTTTGTAAACGCATGGGTCTAGGCTACTTTGTGTTATTATTCAGTGTCTCGGAGGTTGGTAGGCCTATCTTAATTTGCAAATATTTGGTGCCAGTTTCTCGACCTAAGATGGATGCTATAAGAAAAGTAACCAGATGGCAGTAAAACGCCTGCGAATTATTACATGTGTGATCGACTCGAAAAATGAAACCAAGCCGTGTTATCCCATTCGTTCACAACGGGGGAAATTAAACATGTCGCCCATCATTGAAAAGCATGGGCACCAAGGGCGAAACTTTGATTTTGACATTGGTGGGAACCATTCTATTTACTCTCAATGGTGGGAACACAAAAGTGCTCCAAGACAAAGAATCCAGAAGCTTTTTTGCATAATCAATCATAGGTGCATGTCATGCAGATGTAGGGCACAGTCTATGAATATGGTCATTGATCCACGTCCATTTATAAGCACGAGCGGTGCTGTCCCTTATGTGTTTCAAACGTGTATGACGCGGAATGCCGATTTAATGGCACGCTTTCAAAGACGATGATTATTGAGAACGGAGAACGAGACACGGAATAGGTTAGAGGTAGGCCTATGTGAAATTAATGTGGAGAGCACGGTCTATGAATATCATTGATCTACGTTGATTTATAAGCACGAGCAGTGCTGTCCCCATAGCCTATTTGTTTCAAATATGTATGACGCGCAATGCCGATTTAATGTCACGCTTTCAAAGACGTTGAGTATTGGGAGAACGGAGAACGAGACACGGAATAGGTTAGAGGTCGATGAAATTCATGTGGAGAGAGAGTGGGCAGCACCAACCCTTTGGATGTAGTGATGCACGCGCAACTGAAATTGAAAGAAAAGACAGGGAGGGCGGAGAGGCAAAATGGGAGGTGCGGGTATGATTATTTTAAATGTATTAATACACAGGATCGATCCGGCTTGTGGCCGAATCGATGCTGAATCGTCAATGCCCTGGATCGCGATCCTTTGCCGCATCGATTAGTTTTGACGGCCCTAGTTGCCACAGTACACTGCGATTAGCAATGTCACTTAAATGAAGTGGTGATAATAATCCACAACAGTCATCAGAGCCAGGGGTCTGTAGTGTAGTCTTTACTTTACCCTTATCAGTAGTGTATGTTGCCCTGCTCTCTCACTAATAGAGTGAGTGAATTTACAGCCTTGTTTGGTTGGGAACCTTTACATGTGACGCTGAGTAAGGGCTTTGGCTAGAGATTAATATGCCTGCATACTGTACATCGACAGCATTTTCACCTCTCACACAGGTGCCATGTTGTAAAAACACTGCACGTCGCACACTGATTATGTCACCTTAAATAGTCCCTGACCTAATGTTATCTGCGCTTAGTCCTTGAAGGAAGACATTGATGATGTGTAGATATGATATAGAAATCTAGTTGTCTGACAACGACGTGAAATTGCTCAGGATCCCCTGTCATGGCTAGAGTTGCGTGTGCTGCGTGCGTGCTAGCTTGTGTGCGTGTGTGTGCGTGTGTGTGTGTGCGTGTGTGTGTGTGCGTGCGTGCGTGCGTGCGTGCGTGTGTGTGTGTGTGTGTGTCGTTTACAGCACATGTGAGTGCACTGTTTATGCAGCCCATTTACATGTAAATCCATGTCCATACATGGCATGCACACAGCACACAGGTGGACTCTGAAGCACCGTCTGCTCATTATCACTGCTGTGTATGAGAGATCCTCACTGCTGTATGCACTGTGAGAGCCTAGGGCTCAAGAGTCGCACATTTGTTGTGTAATAAATAATTTCCCTTCCTTCTTTTATAGAGGCGCTACTGTTGTGTGCTTGTTTATCATGACTAGGTGCTTGTTGGATGCATGTGATTGGTGTGTTCTGACATTTTCTGTGTGTGCCTAATTTTGTCAGTTACAGAGGGTGTGTGTGTGTGTGTGTGTGTGTGTGTGTGTGTGTGTGTGTGTGTGTGTGTGTGTGTGTGCGTGCGTGTGTGTGAGTGTGTGTGTGCGTGTGTGTATGTGTGCGCGTGTGTGTGTGTGTGTGTGTGTGTGTGTGTGTGTGTGTGTGTGTGTGTGTGTGCAGTGCAGTGCACTAGTGGCCCTGTTTGTGTATTATTGGTTGTGTAACGTGTGAGTGTGTGTATGCTTGTGTAATGTGTCTGTGTGCGTGTGCGTGTATGTGTGTACTTGTGCACTTGTGCACCTGTGTTTCATATCTACAGCCGGTAGATTAGGTTTGTGAATGCTGGCGTGTTGCGCAACATCTCCTTCTTACCATTCCTCTTTTTCCTAATATTCATCTCTTTCCTCCCATTTCTATCCTTCTTCTCCTTGGCAGAGTGTGGAGCTGCCTGCTGCCTCTGAGAACAGATTGGGCTCCAATTCTTTAATTCAGGGCTTTCTTCTTTCTCTCTCTCTCTCCTCTCTCTCTCTCTCTCTCTCTCTCTCTCTCTCTCTCTCTCTCTCTCTCTCTCTCTCTCTCTCTCTCTCAGGAATCCCAGCACTGCTATGCATCTTGTTTTATCTCTATTATTGTATAAAGACTATGATTGTGCACACTCCTATTTCATATCACCTGATAAGTGCTGTCTATCATGTGTATGTATGCATGTAATGTACTGTATGTGTTAATGCTTCTAAATGCAAATGTGTTCAATGATACTTTGGAGTGACTGAGTCAGTGAGTGAGTGAAAGAGAGAGAGATGTGAAAGAGAGAGAAAGATGTGAAAGGGAGAGAGAGATGTGAAAGAGAGAGAAAGATGTGAAAGGGAGAGAAATATGTGAATGAGAAAGACGTGAATGAAGAAGAGAGCGGATCGGATGGGGAATATGAATGAGGATGTGTGAGAAGAGACCTTGAGAACCGCTGGTGTTGTAGCGCCGGTTCAGATGTGGAAAATCATTTTGGCAGTATGAAAGAGACACATGTGAATGAGAAGGATGGAGAAGGTGACATGTTAGGAGAATATGAACGAGGGAGATTAGATGAAAATAGACCTTGTTAAAGACTGCTATTGCATGTAAGATAACTGTCTGTGTCTGTGCCTGTGTGAAAAGCTGAGATGTGAATATGGTATGATGGAGGTCAGATTTAGCTGTCGTCACACACTCAAAGCTTAATACTCATAATATTCATTTTATTTTAACATTGACGTGGTTCATGCCCTCATCAGGGTTATTTGAAACGTTAGTTAAATTACATTGCATGAAGCTCTGAGTGTCCAATGACATCTGTTTTCACAAGGGAAAGTAACCTATTGGACACTGTGCACACCTCACACTGTGTGTTTACAGTAACTAAAGAGAGAAGGAGATCAGGACCATGTTTCTCGAAAGCGCTGTTGCTATCCAGTTAGCAACTTGAAAGGGTTGCCTACATAGTAGGTTGCCTACTTAGCAACAACGCAGTTGAGAAGCGCACCCCAGATCTATATATAGCATCATTTCCTTGACTGGCTGTGTTGCCCACTGTGCTGGAGGTGGTGGTGTGCTTCTTCTCCGTCTGGTCCATCGTCGGACTCTCCGGCTTCCACACCTACTTGATCGGCTCCAACCAGACCACCAACGAAGATGTAAGTGTTAGCTCTGCTCACCACCCATTTCCACACCCTTCTGACAACACACACAGACACGTTACATTATTACAGTACAGTAACCAGGCACTTGTATTCAAAGAGACCGTCATTTGCTACAGTCCCTGGAGTAATGTGGGGTACTCAAGGACACTTCAACTAATGCAAGATGGTGTAGGAGAACGTCCACATTCCTCCTAGTTGTATCGGATTCCAACCTTTAACCTCAGATCCATGTCACTGAGTGATTTATTTTTTCTTCTAGATAGTTTCTTCTAGATAGTCATACTCAACTTTTATTTTGTGTCGTTTGTTGTGGTTTCCACCAGATTAAAGGGTCGTGGTCGTCCAAACGAGGAAAGGACAACTACAACCCCTATAGCCATGGCAACATCTTCAGCAACTGCTGTGCAGCACTCTGTGGGCCCCTGCCCCCCAGGTGAGGCCCTCTCTGACTGACTGTCTATCTATCTGCCTGACTCGCTGTCGTTCTGTCTGTCTGTCTGTCTGCCTGTCTTTCTGTCTAGCTGTCGTTCTGTCTGTTGATCTGTGTCAAGCTGTCCTCCTGTCCCTCTACCTACATCTCTGTCTACATTGCCTGTGAGATGGAGTGACCATCACTAGGGTTGTAGGTGTGTTCTGACTGTCATGCAAACGAGCCTGGCTCTTTGGTGTAGCGGGCAGAGCCCCAGTTTACTACTCCAGAAGGTCCGGGTTCAAGTCCCGGCTGGGCAACTCTACTCCCCTTTGCTACAGCCTATCTGTCTGTCTGTCTGTCTGTCTGTCTGTCTGTCTGTCATTCTGTCTGTCTGTCTGCCCACCCCCGCCATCCATGAATCACCCCTGGTGTTTGCTGCGTGTAATGTAATGTAGTCCATTCTCTGCATTACTTGACTCTTAGGAGGGGTGTGACCAGCATGCTATGTGCCTCATGTCACGACTGCAGAGACCCACAGAGAGCAGAGATAACCAAATCTTATGCACACGCAACTCCTGGAGTCTTGCACTATCACTTTTACTTCTTATCAGGCCCTCGCCAGTGCAAACAGGGAAAGAGCGGACCAAGGGGCTGTGATGTAACCAAAGTCCCTCGGCGTTGACACGTTTAAATTTGCATACACAGATTAGCCTCTTCTTGCACGCACGCACCGTTACAAAATCAATACATCTAAACACGCACGCACACGCACACACACACACACACACTCTCACTCTCACTCTCCTTCTCTCTCTCTCTCTTTCCCTCATTTGCTTACTTATGCAAGTACTTACTCACTCAGCCATCTGCCTGTAGAGTCAGAGGAAAGTATAGATGTACATGGTTGGGTTCAGTGGGTTTACTTTGCATGGCAGAGCAGTGATGGTATGGGAACAGAACTGAGGAACAGAAAGTATCCCTCTCTGTCTCCCTTAGTCTCTCTCTATCCTCCATCTATTCTCTCTTACTCCATTGCTCTATCTCCCTCTTTCTTTCTGTCTTGGTCACTCTCTTTCCCCTGTCACCCCACCCTCTCCCTCTCCCTCTGTCATCAGACAGTCTTTCTCCCTTGATGTCTACCCTCAATCTGTCTGTCTCCCTCCATCTTTCTCCCTACCTCCCTCTCTCTTTCTCTCTTCACTCTTCTTTCTCCATCTGTCCCTCTCTATCCTCCCTCGCTCTCTCCCCCTAGCTCCCTCGTTCTCTACTTCCCTCTCCATCTCTCCTTCCCAGTGGAGCATTACTCACCGATGATGAGAAGACTGGGAAAGTCTCCTACCGGCAGGTGGTGACCATCTGCCTCCTGTAGTCTGGTGTGTGTGTGTGTGTGTGTGTGTGTGTGTGTGTGTGTGTGTGTGTGTGTGTGTGTGTGTGTGTGTGTGTGTGTGTGTGTGTGTGTGTGTGTGTGTGTGCGCGTGTGCGTGTGCGCGCGCGTGTGTGTGTGTGTGTGTTTGTGCGTCTGCATGCCATTGTTTGTGTGCGCGTGTACGTGCGTGCGCATTGTGTGCGTGTGTATCTATTCGTGTGACAGCCGTAGAGTACCATAGGCATGCCTGCCTTGAAGCATGACTTTGTGTGTACCTGTGTGTGTGTGTGTGCCTGTGTATATGTGTACTTGCATGTGTGCCTGCATGCCATTGTTGCCGTGTGTGTTAGTTTGTCTGAATGGAAGTGTGCATGCGTGACGGAGAATGCTGTGTGCGTGTGTAGTGTATACAGCAGGCACGTGCACTCCAATACGGCAGGGGAGGCACGGCCTCACCAGCCCGAGATGATTATGATGAGATGCAGTAAATGTGAATAATAGTTACAATAACAGCTATTGTTTTCGAGCATCTGCACCATAACTACCATTTAAGCAGTGTTTAAACTGTTTCACTCGTTTTCAGTCATTTTTGTGGCCAAAATCGTAATATTTGCCCATTTCATGTCAAATTCCTCCGAATACGGTGAATTTGGGGCAACTCTGAATTTGCCTCACCCCCGGATTGCGCAATCCCTCGTTAACAGGCTTGAGCGCATGCGCCATTTTGCTCGTTCTGTGAATGCAACCTGGTAATATTGTATTAAACGTTTTTATACATTTAATAGAAGTATGTATGGTGTGCCCTCATTTCCTGATATTTTTTTTTTTACTATTTTCTACGTGTGATTATCATTTCTTTACTCTGAACGCCCACTGAAATATACAGTGGTGAGGCCAGCAGTAGCCTGGCCGCAGACTCCTTCTGGAGTTGAGTCTTGCTGGCCAGTTACGTCATAGCGAATCTGAAATTCACAATACAGTCAGTCGGTGTTGTTGGCTAGCTTGTTCACGTTGACTGCTACAAGTGGATTTCATAACGAAACTAAGAGCATTCTCAAAGTTGGATTTCCAAGGGGAAAATATGTGATAAAGAATGGAGGACCCGACAGAGCTGAAGGGTTTGCTACTCAGGTGACCGGTCAGAATAACTACCCGATCATTTCAAAGTGAGTGGTACAACACTGCAGAAAATATTGTTGTTTCCCCTGTGTCTTGTTTGCAACCGGCGAGAATGTGTGGAAGACCATTCGGGATTCGGGATTTTACGACTTAACAATTTACTAAGGACTAAGGAGCCTCACGAAACAAAAATCCTCGCGGCTACTCATATTCAATGCCAAATTGCTTTGGACGTTTGGGGCGACGTTTGGGGCTTTGGATGAACAGCACCGGCTAAAGTAACGTTAGCATGCACAACGCTAAAGTGAAGGAAAAGAGCGGCGCATGGACCTGATGCACGAGTTCAGGTAAGACAAATTTCCTATGTGTGTGAAGCCTGTGTTTGTGAGACCCGTGGGGAGGTAGAGAATCCGCCGTGATTCTGTCCAGTGTGGTAGCTCTTGTGATGGGCACCGGATTCTCATGTGCCCGGTAACTGTTTGTAAAGTTGAGTACAGGGTACCGTTGAGGTAAATCAAATATACCCGTGTAACTACAAGACTCTGATTGAATTCCAAGGTGTAGGCATAACAGAAATGACAGTCCCAAAATATTTGGTGACCATATCGAAGCGTGTGTATAATATCTGTTTACGTTGACATTCGCTTCCTGCCACACCTTTGTCCCACATCGCTTGCTGTAGCCTCGTACAAGTAGATGTAGGCCTATATTTGCACGAGAGTCCAGTTCGTATGACAAAAGCTATCACACCGGTTTGTTCGCCGTGGTGCTCAGTGGTCTATATGACACCATGTTTTGAATCCTGTGTGTCTTGAGCATCCGCCGTGATGCTCAGTCTACATTGCTGCTGCTGTGTGGTTTATGTGAGATCACTGTTTGAATACTGTGTGTGTGTGTGTGTGTGTGTGTGTGAGAGCAGTGGGCTGTGAAGGAGCTTACACTCTCCACTACTCTCCCCTCACCTACCCTCCTCTTCTCCCCTCCTTTTCTCCTCTCCTCTCCTCTCCTCTCCTCTCCTCTCCTCTCCTCTCCTCTCCTCTCCCCTCCTCTCCTTTCCTCTCCCCCTCTCCTCTCTCCTCTCTCCTTTCCTCTCCCCCTCTCCTCTCTTTTCCCATCTCCTCTCCTGTCCTCTCTTTTCCCATCTCCTCTCCTCTTCTCTCTTCTCCTCTCCCTCTCTTCTCCTCTCCTTGAGCTCCTCTCCTCCTCCTCTCCACTCCTCCTCCTTTCTCCTCTCATCTCTTCTCCTCTCTCTTCTCCCCTCTCCTCCTCTCTCATCTCCTCTCTCCTCTTCTCTCCTCCTCTCCTCTCCCCCTCCCCCTTCCCCCCTCTCCCTCTTCTCTCCTCTCTCCTCTCCTCGCCACTACTCTCCTCTCCTCTGCTCTGCTGTCCATTGTTGCTGTGTGGTTTATGTGAGACCACTGTTGTAATCCTGTGTGTGTGTGTGTGTGTGTGTGTGTGTGTGTGTGTGTGTGTGTGTGTGTGTGTGTGTGTGTGTGTGTGTGTGTGTGTGTGTGTGTGTGTGTGTGTGTGTGTCTGTGTGTGTGTCTGTGTGTGTGTCTGTGTGTGTGTGAGAGAGAGATCTAATAGCATTTTCTCTGCGGAAATGCAGTAAGCTTATGTCAAAATATGTAGGCCTACCTTATGTTAAGAAAGCTGCTATGACATATGGAACTTGTCGGTAGGCCTATTTGGCAATTATTTATTTGAAAATCTGATATTGAAAAAGTTGCCTCACCAGCCATAAATCCCAGTGCACGTCACTGGTATACAGTATGTGTGTGACAGCAGGGCAGGGGAGGGGAGTGCCATGGGCATGCTCCAGCTGGGCCCAGCTTGTCTCTAGCGGTCTCCAAAAGCTGCTGGAATGCCCGAGTCGTGGACTCTAAAGCCTGAACATACAGCTCCAGGCCTTTTTTATTAGAATAGCATGAAAAAGTTGATTTATTTCCATAATTCCATCAATAATGTCAAACTGTCATGGATGGTAGATTCATGGCCCACTTTTATAACTATTCCAATCATTCAATTTTTTCCTTTTATATACGTTGGCCTTCCAGCTAAAAAAATCCATGAATTGGGGAATTCGCATCATTAGAATATTGTAATAAAATCAAATTTTTCTTCATCAAAATTCGGGTCACATTAAATCAGTTGAAATTTGGTACTTTCTACATAACATGCAATGTTCAATACCTGGTTAGGCCATGATGCGTTTAACATTGAAGTCAATGGCAGAAACAGTGCATGGGAGTTATGGAAGCCCAGATATCCTTGATGCTTTGCTGTCAGCTGTTCTTCTTTGTTGACCTGGTGTCCCACACTTCACTCTTCAAATTTTTTTGGACGTTTTAGTTAAAAAACTGGGCCATGAATCTACAATCCATGACAGTTTGACATTATTGGTGGAATTATGGAAATAAATCAACTTTTTCATGCTATTCTAATAAAAAGGCCTGGAGCTGTACATGCATACTATACTTGTGTTTCTCAAAGGGGGCGCTACAACCCACCAGAGGGCGTTGGGGAACCCTAGGGGGTCGCTGAGAAGGATGCAGCTGAGTGGGGTTGGGGCTTAGTTCTTAACTTAATTTTAGCTTAGTTCTTAGACTTATATACCTTGAATACCAAGGGGGGCGTTGGCAGACTTATGAGGAGGTCAAGGGGCGTTTGTTCAAAAAAGGTTGATAACCGCTGTACTATACCATTCCCTCCCTGTGTCCACATCTCATCTCACACATACCTTCTCCTCTTACTCTTCTTTTGTGTGCGCTTATCCGCACCCATGCAATACGAGTCTCCAGTCCAGGAAATAACACTCACTCGGGGAGGGGTGGGGGTGACTGGGGACTATGTTCTCCTGGACAAACACACACTCTCTGAAATGTACACAATTTGACTCACAGTTAGGTAAGCTATTGCAGGGGTGATATTAAATATTACCCCCTGAGCCGAACCAGGGAGAGGGAAAGAAAGGTTGCGAGAGAGAGAGACTGTATTATTCCTCAGTTTGTTGATCGTGGCAGCTCCGCTTTGCCCGTCAAGAATGTTCCGGTAAAAGTGGCTCACGCAGAGCACACAGACCGACAGTCAGTCTACTGATTACCACATTTGACAGACAGAGACACACACACAGACACACACACACACACAGACACACACACACACACACACAGACACACACACACACGCCACTACACGACACAAAGACTCTTCCACTCTTTTTCCCCCGACTACGCGGATGACACTGAACACCACCTGACCCTCTTTCAGATTAGTGAGTGAGGAGAAGGGTAGTACGTGTACAGGCCTGTGGCGCTCCCCTGAGCCAGATGTGCTCTGCTCTGTACTGCATGCCCTTGCTTTGTTCAGGTACACAATGGCTCTTTCTGCTGAGAAAAGAAAAAAAATACCTACCCACCCACTGACCTTAAAATGCTCTGGATTAGTACACAAAATTCTTCTCGGGTTAATAAGTGTACCACATATTTATACTGGATGGGTTCTTCACAAGAAGTTAGGGATGCTTGGCTTTCGGTAAAACATTCAAGAAATAAATTAGTATAAAGTATCTAGCTTCTGTGTCTGTACTTGAAAATGAAGTTGAGGGTGAGGATTTGAGCGAGGCATTTTTTTAGGCTCATCCTGACACCAAATGTCCCTTACTTTATGTCAACAGTGTATATCGTTAGTGATTTAATGCCTTACAGAGCGCTAGCGGAAGTTAATAGATGGCACCACTGAGGAAGATGATTAATCACAACCGAGGGCTGCCATGACCTGTGACATTGTCCTATTTATCTGCGGCTGCCAGCAGGCTGTACTGAATGCAACGCAACAGGCTGATGTGTTCCGATAGCTGCACAGACTAGACCAGAGGTTCTTAAAGGCTCCATTTATACTGTTGGTTAAACGTGATGCTTGAACTGAAGCCTAGCCGCCGGAGGCATTTTTTTTTGTACTGGACTGGGCTGGCTGGGCTGATGGCAGTTTCACATCATTGGCCTGAATAGAAGCGGAGGTACTAACCACCATCACCACACTAACTATTTCCCTAAAATATAACCTACATTTAAGGTTCTAATATAATTATTTTTCTCATTAGCGCTACAGGAGCGCTTCAGGAAGTTAGTAGGTGGCGCCAGTGGGAGGGGTGATTAATCGAGACAGAGGTCTGGCATGACCTGTGAAATTGTCCTATTTATCTGTGGCTGTCAGCAGGCCTGAGCTACACTGTGGGGGTTTTCCCTCATAACTCAATGCAACAGGCTGATGGCACACACTACTAGACCATGGCTCTTCAAAGCGCCGTTTATACTGTGGGTTAAACTTGGTGCTTACACTTGAGCCTAGCTGGTCAAAGTTGTGTTATCCTGAACATGTCTAGGCTGATATACCAGGCCAAACCAGAAACTGATACCTCAGTTTCACATCAATATCCAGAGCTACAAGAGAAGGTGTGTCGACTTGGCTACCATGGATACCGTTGTTGCATTTACTACATCAGAGTGAGATATCGCTTACCATCATCTCCACAAAAATGTTAGTAACAGGCAACAATTTCAGCGAAATCCTACCTCAACGTAAGGATCTCATGCATGCCCAGAGAGCACTGCGGGACATTAAAGGGACACTGTGTGAGATTTTTAGTTGTTTATTTCCAGAATACATGCTGCCCATTCACTGATGTTACCTTTTTCATGAATACTTACCACCACCATCAAATTCTAAGTATTCATAGTGACTGGAAAAATTGCACTTTTCATACTTGAAAAGGGGATCTTCTCCATGGTCCGCCATTTTGAATTTCCAAAAATAGCCATTTTTAGCTGCAAAAATGACTGTACTTGGACCATACTAGAAAATATTTGTTTATTACTCAGTAAACGCTCATGTAAAGATCAAATTTGGCAATAGGCAGCCCAGTTTCAATGAGCAGCATAGTTGCAGTACCTTTTTTGACCATTTCCTGCACAGTGTCCCTTTAATAGGTGGCACCACTGAGTTGGATGATTAATAGTGACCAAGGTGACCTGTGACAGTGTCCTATTTGTCTGTGGCTGTCTGCAGGCTGTACTGAGGGTATTTTTCCCTCACAACTTAATGCCTGTTCTGGCTACCAAGGCACGGGGCAGCTTGCCTTGCGGTATCTTAGAGATGTCCCCTCAGCTCTCTTCTGTGAGTGGACAGCTTGTTGAGTTAGCAAGGGGAGTCAGTCCAAACTCTCAGCACCTCCACTATTTGTCTTTTTGGCTCTTGCCTGTCCCTCCGGCTTTCAGTCTCTCTCGCTCTTTCTCCCTCTTTCTTTTTCCAGTTTGCTTGATCGCTCTCTTTAACATTCATCCTCAATTTCTTTTTCACTCCCACTCGATCAATTCAATTTCAGTTCAAATCTGCTTTATTAGCATACCTGTTTATGCCAGTATTGCCTATGCTTACAAAGCATACATAAACACAATGTTCCTTTTTCATTATCTCTCTCTCTCGCTCTCTCTCTCTCTCTCCCTGTCCCGCTGTCTCTCTCTCCGTCTCTATCTCATTTCTCCCAAGTTTCAAAAGTGTGATGAATCCGTTTCCTGATGCTCAGTAGACTGCAAACAGCCATGACGGCATGGTGTGAAATGAACTGGTGTCAGCTCAGGATTGCATCAGGGCGACAACCTCTCTCTCTCTCTCTCTCTCTCTTAATTATGACAAGGGGCCATGCACAATAATGCATTCTAACGCATTCTCTACTCCTATTTTCCTCTCCTCTTTAGTCTTATTGACAGAAGAGGCTACATGCTGCCAGACACGCCCATCCCTGCACCACCCACCAATGGCATCACCATGTACGGTGCCACTCAGTCTCAGAGTCACATGGTAAGTTTGTTCTCTTTTTAAACATGTGTGAGTGCGTGTGTGTGTGTGTGTGTGCGTGTGCGTGTGCATGAGTGTGTACATGCGCATGTGTGTGTATACAATTTGTTTTGTGGGTAGGGGGTCATGCATAGGCCAAACAATACCTTCAAACAGGCTGATGTGTTCAAGCAAGGCCAAGGTTGTTGCAAGTTCTATTGCAAGGCTGCGAGCTACTGTAAATGTGGTGCTTACTGGACAGGTCTAGGCTGATACCAGACCAAACCAGGAACTTTTACGTCAGTTCCACATCAGCAGCCAGGGTTAGATGGGAGAAGCCAGAAGGTTGTGCCAACTTGGTTACCATGGCTACCATTCCATTTTTGCGTTCTACGGCAGAGTGAGATATCGCTAACCACTAACCACACCACATCTTAGTGACAAGCGGTTTCTTCAGTGAAATCTTACCACAAGATCTCAATCAGGGATGAGTGTTCAGCAGAGAGAGGTCAAAGTCAGAATTATTTGAATTGTGTATGTGCACGTGCGTGTCTGTGTGTGTGAGGGTTTAGTGTAGGTGTGTGTGTGACTCATCTGGCATAGCAAAATTTTACTGGAGTGATGCAGGTTATCAGAATGGGACCCGTTTAATCCTGTTGGCCTCCATTATCCATATCCCTCCAATCCCGTCTGTACCTCAGAGAGACAGACGAAGAACTACAAACCATTGAACAGCCTCTGAACTTTTGCAAGGTTGGTCCAGCCATGTGTCTCTATTGCTTTGATTTGCCAGCTGTTGCACAGGTAGCCTTCTGCCCTAGCTGGCTAGCACAGGGACTTGCTCTCGCTCTCGCTCTCTCTCTCTCTCTCTCTCTGTCTGTCTGTCTGTCTCCGTCTCTATTCTCCCACTCCTCCTGGACAGCGAGGCCTTCCTCCCATGATAGACAGTGCTGTTTATATCCCCCTGACAAATTGAGTTGAACAATTTGTCACAGATATTGGGGATTTCTGGAGCGTAGTGATGATGAACATCCATAATTGTTGTTGGCTCATGGCCATATCGAGTCTGGACTTGGCTGCCCTCCACTGGGCCAGCACGCTCAGCCAGCAGGCCGGCTCTCTCTTCTCTTCTCTTCTCTTCTCTTCTCTTCTCTTCTCTTCTCTTCTCTTCTCTTCTCTTCTCTTCATTGTACCGTCTCTCTCTCCTCCTCTTGTTTCTTCTCTCTCCTCTCATTCCTTTCCTTCTCTCTCCTGTCTTCCTCTACTTCTCTTTCCTCTACTCTCTTGTCTTTCCTACCCATTCACATGTACTCTTTCCACTTTTGCCTTCCCCCGCTCCTCCTTTCTTCTCTTCTCTTCCCATATCCTCACCTTTCTCTATCTCATATCCTGTTCTTCTCCTGCTCGTATGTCCTCTCTCATCTTTTCCACTCCTCTTCATTTTTCACCTGTCCCCTCTTCTCTCTCCTCACCTCTCATCTTGTCCTCACCCTCTCACTTGTTTCATTCTGCCCTCTCTCTTGCCCTTCCCTCCCTTCTCTCATACCCTATGGCTGTCACATTTTTATTCCCATCCTCTCATTTCTTCTCCTTTTCTTTTCCCTCTTTCACACTTTTCTGTGGTTCAGTCAGTCTTCAGTTTCTTCTTTGTGTCGATTTTCCCTTTCTTCTTTTCATTCACTTGTGTTTATTTCCCCTCACTCGGTCCTCTCCTCCCTGAGGAACTCCAAGTTAACACCGTGACTGGACACTTTGTTCCCTCTGATCAGTGTTTGGGAAAAAAGAACACTACTTCTTCCCCTCCAGATACTTGTCAATAAACAAGGCTGTCGGTCCATTGCATCTCTTATACTCGTCTTTCCTTTCTCATTGTGTCTCTCTTGCGACTCAGCTCACCCATTCACACATGCTTCATTTTCCCTATCCCATATACTTGCTACCTCTTCTTCTCTCTCATTTTTTCATTATTTGCAAAGTTTTCTCTTCTGTCTGTCACCCAGTTGCCATTTCATTATTTTTTCCCTTTCACTCTCTATGTCTACTTGTATGTCTCAGTGTGGAGGAGGGAAAGATTGCCTTCCCTCTGTTCCCTCTGTTTTGAGGCGGTTATTGTATAGTGTCTCGTAAAAACATAAGAGAGGAATGCATTGCCTCCATCTCTTCTCACAGATATTGAGGGGGTGTGTGTGGACAAAGGAGGCAGTGCAATGCTTCTGTCTCAGTGCTGAGGTGTTGTGTAGAATAAATCGGAAAGAG
This sequence comes from Engraulis encrasicolus, assembly GCF_034702125.1. Classification (NCBI taxonomy): domain Eukaryota; kingdom Metazoa; phylum Chordata; class Actinopteri; order Clupeiformes; family Engraulidae; genus Engraulis; species Engraulis encrasicolus. The sequence goes on along the minus strand of NC_085875.1, from coordinate 44,603,498 downwards.
AGTGGGATGCCTCGCCCGCGTCTCTTCTCTATGTGTGAGCGCTGAAGGGGTGCATGGAGAGAGAGAGAGAAAAAAGAAGGGAAGAGTAAACGAGAATGAGGGAGAGCGACGCACAGTTGTGGACAAGTGCTTGCTTGGCTCTCCTTCACAGCCCATCCCAAACCACCGGTGTAGACTAGTGGATGGGACGTGGGGAGCATTTGCTACTTGTTTAGACAAAAAATGTATGGTGACTGTGGGTGGCTGGGCTGGAGGGTGTGCATTGCCTCCTCCTTCTCCTGTCCCTGTGTTAAGCGCTGAGTAGGTGTGTGGGTGGTGTGTGTGTAGAATAAATGGTGATCGTAGGGGGGTGGAGGGGGTTGTATTGCCTCCTTCTCCATCTCCTGTCTGTGACAACGCTGAGGGAACATGTGGGTGGTGGTGGTGGTGGTGTTGTTGTTGTTGGTGCGGGGTTGTTTAGCACTGCCTCCATCTACTCTCTGTGAGTGATGGTGGCTGTTTCGGTGTGTGTGTGCGTGTGGCTGTGTGTGTGCGTGTGCGTGTGTGTGTGTGAGAGAGAGAGATAAATGGTGATGACTGTGGGGGTGCATTGCCTCCTCCTTCTCCTCTCCATGTGTGTGGGTGGTGTTGGAAACAGGAAGTAGGTCATCAGCAGGGGGGCTGCTGGGAGCTGGGATGGGGTGCAGGAGGAGCGGAGAGGAGAGGAGTGGAGCACAACGTGGTGGGCATGTGCCTCAGCTCAGCTCAGCTCCTCTTATCCTGCCTGGCTCCTGTCTGCCATCCCTCCATCCTCTCCTCAAATGTCACGCCAAAGCCTAGCTGAGGGGTGTGTGTGTGTGTGTGTGTGTGTGTGTGTGTGTGTGTGTGTGTGTGTGTGTGTGTGTGTGTGTGTGTGTGTGTGTGTGTGTGTGTGTGTGTGTGTGTGTGTGTGTGTGTGTGTGTGTGCACGATGTGTGCACATGGTCGTGTATTTTCGTGTGTAGAAGACGGAGTGTGAGTGTGTGTGTGTATAAGAGAGGGTTTGTGAGGGTGAGCGAGAGAGGGAGAGAAAGGTTATGTGCGCATGGGTCCCTGTATCTTTCCAACAGCCCCTTGGCCACCTGCTGTCAGTAAGCACATCAAGCCCAACCTGTGGTCTCACTCACTGTGTGCTGAGTAAGACTGACTGGCACAGACAGCAGAGAGAGAGAGAGAGAGAGCTGGCGATGTGACGGGGGCAGATTGACTTGGTGCATTGGCTTTGAAGATGTATAGACTGTAGGAGTCTCACTAAGTCCAGTTGATTACAGCCTAACCTTTAGCCTTACTGAACTACAGGGACACCTACTATTTGGACGGGATGAGATAGGCAAGGGCATTGTTAAGTTTTCCTAAGCAAGCCCATAGAGCTAGGGCTATCTGGAGAGGATAAGGGTCTAAGTACACTGTAAAAATGAAAGGCTCCTCCAAGAGCTCCAAGTTGTCACTGTGGAGGCCCCCCCTAAGGGTTCTCTGACGAACCTGGGGATCTTCAAAGAACTCTTGGGTTCTTCAAAGAACCTTTGGGGTCCTAGGGATCATAGGTCAGCTCAATTAAATGCTTCATAGGACAGATCAATTAAAGGGTGTAGAAGAGAGGAGCATTGAGAGATTGATCAGGCTGCAGCTTTCCTGGTTGATGGTGTGGCCTTGGTGATGGCCCCTTGCAGAGCTGACCTTTGTTTCAGCTCCTACTGTGGCAATCTAGCCTCAAGAAAGGAATGGCAATCCACTCAGTGTTTTTTTCTTCACAGTGACAGACAAAGTCTATGCACTCAGAAGTTTCATGGTTTCTAAAATGTAAAGCAAGAGGCACTTGTGTGATAGTAGGAAGGCGCGGCGTGTCCTGTTTTACTGTCTGCATCATGGGGTCTCTCTCCTGTTTTTTTCCCGTAAACACTAAAGTGAAACGCATTCCTCAGACATTAATGACGTAAGCCGCCGTATAACCGGTGTGGCGTGTGGATAGAGGAGCTCTTTGTTTCTGTCACTCCCCTCCTGGATGCATGTTGCTATAAATATTCCCTTTTGATTATAGCAGACAATTATGTACACTTGAGGTTGCCGGCCGCTCTAAAGCCTCTCTGGGTGTTTGCATTGCCAAGAGGCAGCTCTTCAGCGTGTCGCTGGGTGGCCCGAGCCCCCAGAGAGCATTAATCATCCGTCTTCTGGGGTTTTCTGGACACGCTCGGTTGCCGACAGACACGATCGCTTTCTTAACCACATGATAACCACTTGATAGCTGGATGAACAAGGAACTAATTTGAAGGTTTGGGTGTACTGTCATTCCTTGTAGTCCGCTGCTGCTTTCTGCAGAGCTTAAATGCGTTCCAGACTCCTCGACACAGTTTGTGGCCCTTTCACTCCGGAAATCCGAGATTTGAGAAGATCCTTCCCACCACCAGAGCAAGTCTTGTTTACAGCCTTACTGCTACCACAAGGTCCACCATCGGAGTCTGAGGCAAGCAGACTGGTTTGATCGAGCTGCAGTAGAAATCAAATTAGTATTCCACAAGCTCTCCCAGCTGTTTCTCCTCAGCGCTATCTTCAAGGTGATGAGTTGGAACTCTGTAGGGGCGTGTGCAACATTAAAATTGCATTTTGGCTGACCTTGGCTTGTAGAAGTCGTAGAAGATGTACAACACAGTGCCTCTATTCCAATGTACAAAGTTTCACCTCTAAGACATTTCACCCTAAATGTTTTGTAATTGATAAACACTTTCAAATTCCAATCTTAAAGTTTCTTGAAGACTGAATTTCACAGAATGTAAAGCTTCCGTGTTTATAGATCTCCTCAACACCAGAGTGCCAAGACCAGTTCACACGGTTGAACTCTCAGCCACCTGCCTAAAATGCAAAACATATTCAAGTTTTGAGATGCAGAATAGCCTTTACTCTTCTGTTGAGTTGGTCCATAAACAACAGGCTGTCAATGTTTTCCCCATTGCGTAAGACATAATCAGTGTATCTGTAACAGACAGCCAGCCTTTTTAATCAACCCTCTGATGAGAGCTGGCAGTGCACTGTTCCCCAGCCTCTAATCATTAACTAATTTGGCCCCAGTGACACAGATCAAAATAAGTTGCATACTATGCCAATTCAATTTAGCCCAGCAGGATAGCGTTTATCTTGTTTGCCTCCACAGTTCGATCCGGAAGACTCTCCAAAAATAGCAGCATAAAGCCATACCCAGTTATGTTATCGCATAAAACAACCTGAAGCCTTTTGGTTTGACCTACATTTATTTTTTTTCTTAAGCATGGCCTGTCTGCTGCAAACAGTGACAAGTAAACATTCAAAGCATGTTGCATATTTACCAGGTTTGATTTGTAAAGCAATGGGTAACACCAAATTGGCCTGGGAAGAGAGGGCTTGTAAATGATCTTCAATGCACAAGTACTCTTTCAGCACTGTACTGGTGTTGCTAAGCATGGTTGGTCTCTGGCAGGCCTGCAACCAAAGAGCTGTTGACATGTTTAAAGCCAGAGAAGCAGTTAACAGTTCTAGAGTTTACTGAGAGAGAGAGACATAAGAGAGAGTGAGCGAGAGAGCGAAAGCAAGTGTAAGCTTACTACTTCAATCCAGACCACCTGCAGTGGTGAAAAGAAAATGTATTAGTGGTGGTATGAGGCTTGCAAACTCGTACACGGCTAACATGGCTCAAGCAAGTGCCAGTGGTGCAGTTACCAGCTGCATTCTTAAGGGGGATTCATACTTGGCGTGACTGGTGTAAGTCTCCTTCATACTTCACTCGCGACATCACTCGCGACCTCACTCGCGCCATCACGTGACCCAAAATGACGTCACACGCCGTGGCGCGAGCTGCCGTGTCGCGACGTCGTGCACCCCACATTTTTTGTAACATGTCGTGCGCCACTAGCGACCATGTAGGTAGGCAGACAAAGCAGGAGTTGCGAAGAGAGGCTACAACTACTGTAGGCTACTACAGAATGGATCCTGCATCATTTTGAGGATAATAAAATGTCCTAGAGAGTTATTTTATCTTCTCTCTTAAATGTTGTTCAGTGAAACAATTGTTTACTTTGTTCAGAAGCACGTTGTGTTGGCGAACTATTTATAAATTCTGCCGCCAGAACAATGCTCTCACATGGTCTTGGAATGGTCTGGCCATGTAGGCTACAACAAAAATATAAGTTATGTTTCAATGTGGTAAGTCACAAGTCAGACGTTGAGTAGCCCTACAGCAGCCCTGTTTGGCTTTCTATTTTATACATCCGTAGAACTCACGCTGCGAGTTGTGAAAGATACTGCCGTTTCTCTCATGAACAGCAGAGGGCACTTCCGACAATGCGAGCGAAAGCCTTCTGAAGTATGAATAGTCTGTCCCAAGTGATGACGTCATTAATGGTTCTCGCGCCACACGCGACAAAATGCGCACGTGAAGTATGCAGAGCCCTTTAGGCTTGAGGAAGCGCTTTCACTGGAGCAAACAAAGAAATTGACTGTCAATTTTGCAAAACAAAATCCTTTGCAGCCGATTTCAACCTTGTGTGGTTAAATTATTTCCAGTAACTTCTTTTCCCAGAGTTGTGGGAAATATTTTTCACAAGATCTGTGTTTTTTTATTCTCCTAGTTGGAGGTCACTGAGGGGGAAAGGCAGTATCGCTCTGTTTCTGTGTATTGACTGGTCTGAAATAAAAGAAAAGGTTTCTGCACAGATGGCTGTTTGAAGGAGGTGATGTATTTTGTCCTGACGGTGAATAGTTGCTTTGATGAGGTGTAGCCAGAGAGAAGACAGGAAGAGGATGTATAGTGTACTATACTAGCCAGGCCATGCCCTCCTAGTGAGGCCTTCAGTATTGCTTCTACTCAGGCCAGGAGCTATACAAATACTGTTTCTGAGTTCCAGAGAAATCGGGAACTCCAACCACTTTCTCAGGAAGTAATCATCTTTTGAGCAGCTCCAATGGTCCTGGGTAGAGGCTTGTTCAAGGCAGTGACCTTTATGCAGATTGGTTCTATTTGGACTAAAAAATGTTTGGTTTAAACTTCGGCACAGCCTTTTCTGGCCTTGACCAGTAGCAAACCGAGGGAGGCAGTTTAACCAGGTCGTTTGGGAAATGTTATTCGTTATCTTCTTGGTGAGACCAACATCTCAGTACGAGATTTGAAAGTCGATGATAATCAGGCAAGTACTCTACTGTCTTTGGTATAGTTCTCCTTGACGCCTGGGATGCAGTGTCCCTTGTAGAGATGAACCCTGTGCCTTTCCTCAAAGCTGAGAAGCTTAACCACATGACTGCCTATGCTGTGGAGACTTTTTGCTGGAGGTGATGAAATCTTTGCCGACAGTGAATGTGTTTTGGGAAGGTGTAGTTGTCTTTGTGGCCTAAGATTGCAGTATCCCTTGTAGAGATGACCCTGTGCCTAACGCCTACAGTGGAACACATCAGCCTGACCACAATGCTGTGTCTGTGTGACTGCTTTCATGCTCTGTACACATTTTGTCATGTTGTCTATATTTATGTCTAGAGTATGTCTAGAAGTTTCTTACATTCATATTTAATGTTTTAGTTGTAGCACATGCCAGGGTGGTGTAACCACAGCTAATGCCAATGTTGTGTGGATTACTTATTACTTATTACTAATTTTCAGTGGATTATCTAAGGAGCATATTCATTGCAATACATGAATTAACCAATTACTAATTATTTTATGGCCATCAGCTGTGGTTTTGCAGAATTGATTGCTGTGCTATATCATAATAAAATGCAGCTGAATTGTTTTGACATGGCCACCAAAAACCTTATTTGCATGACTTGCTGTTGCTTGCTATTGCCGGTCCTTCGGAGATATACAGGTCTATGACACGTCTCTCTCTAAACACCATCTACTGTATTACTACTACTTGTTAATGGCATCAAGCGCCTGACCTTCCCTCATAGTACAATTACATTGCTGTTTTCGTAGACCTGTGTCCACTTGATAATGGCATCAAGCCTCTGACCTTCTGTCACAGCACAATTACATTGCTGCTTCGTAGACCTGTGTGTGTCTGCATTTGTGATGACACTGCCCTTCCCGCATGCATGTTATTGGCGAGCAAAGTGCTGCTGTACGGATGTTTTACTTCATCGGGGCCTTTAGTCTAAAGCGGCCCCTGGACAGACGGACAGGCCGGGCATCTCAAAATTGAGTTTAATGCGACCTGGGAGCGTGATCGATGGTACACAGCAACTTGCACAGCTCACTTTCTTCTGCTTTTGGGGGTGGCACTGACTTGGCAGGGGCTGATTTAATGGAACCGATTGGCACTCTTACTAACGCTCTCTATCTCTCGCTCTTTCTCCCCCTCTCTCTCTCTCTCTCTCCCTCCCTCCTCCTCCTCCTCTTCCTCATATCACACTCCTCAACTCTCTCTTCATTGTGCCCCTCTTAAAATCCAATGTCCACCCTTCCTTTGACCCATTTTTCTGGTTGTCTTTTGTCTCTGTCCTCTGTTCTCTCCTCCTCATCTTTATCAACCTCACTCAACTCTGTCTGCTCTGTGCCAAAACAACACCCCTCCTCTGATCCATCAAAATGACCTGCTCATTCTCTCTCTCTCTCTCTCTCTCTCTCTCTCTCTCTCTCTCTCTCTCTCTCTCTCTCTCTCTCTCACTCTCACTCTCCTCCTTGTACACACATTAACCCGGTTGGACCTCACTCTCTATGCTTTGCAAACTTGTCTGTAAAAATCCTCCACTCCATTTCCACCACTGCTCTGACCCATCCTCATTATCTGTTTTGTCTTGCTCTGGCTCTCTCTTCCTCCACACATCAACCTTCACCCTTCTGTTTTGTGCCATCCTCCAACCTTCTCTGTCCACCCTGCCCCACCTCTCACCCATTCCCATCACCTGCTCGTCTTGTCTGTCTCCTGCGCTCTCTTTCTGGCTTTCCTCCGCTTCACATCTCTCTGTCCTCGTGTGCCTGTGCGTGCATTTCTCCCTCTTCTGCCTCAGTGTGACCAAGACCAGTGCATTCAGAGCACCAAATTCGTTTTGCAGGCCGCCACCACCGTGCCGCTGCTCCAGAACTCCACCTCCGCCCCTCCGGAGCAGCCCCTGGTCCCCGAGGAGCCCTCCCTGCCCGGCCGCGCCTCCATGGGAGCCCTCCCTACTCCTCCTGCTCCTGCTGCTCCTCCTGCCGCCCCCCTGGCCCTGGCCCTCACCCAGCCCCAGTGCCCCGGGTCGCTATTACTGGGTCAGCCCACGCCGCCCGCCTCCACCACCCCCAGCCTGAGCCTCAGCTGCGACGGAGAGATCATCCCCCCCCCCCCCCCCTCTCTTCCGCCCGAACCCCCCCAGCAGCACCACCTCCACCCGCACGCTGCACACCAACACCAACAGCTCCAGCACCAGATGCCTTCACATGCATATGCACATCCGCACACGCTGCCGCACCCGCACACGATGCCGCACCCTCACCCACACCTCCACAACCACTTCCTGACACCGGAGGAGGTGCCCTCGCCGCCGGGCATGCTGCCGTGCGGCAGCCCCCTGGCACACAGCCACACGCTGCCCTTCTACCACCCGGCCAGCCAGGACTCGCTGCACGAGGACTCGGTACGGGGCCTGGTCAAGCTCAGCTCCGTCTGACCAACACCTGTACAGACAACCACCACACCGAACTACACCACACCTCTGTCTTCAAGTCTACAGAGGACTCCTGCAGTGGAATACTAACTGTCTGTCTGTGTTGATGGATGGTTGAACTGTGTGCCCCTTTCTCAGAACTGCCCTTCCGCAGCCAGCCACCCTCCACAGGAATGGCAGGCAGGACACATGCAGGGGTCGTGCAGGCAGAGGCAGGAGAAGCTAAAAGGGCCAAAAACTGCTTTGCCTCAACATTCAAAGGCTTAAGTGGCTCTTCATGACTCAGAATATATGCTTTTTCACACTTGCGCGCACGTGCCGCGCACACACACACTCACACGCACAAAAACACACACACACACACACATAGGGCTGAGTACCGATCAGAATTTTTCGGTTTCGGTTCCGGTTCTAGAACCTACGTTTCAATGCCGGTTCCTGACGGTGCCATTTTCGGTTCCTAATTTATAAACACTGGGGATGACGAAATGTTTAAAAATCTCAACCGACCACCGAGCCTCCCTCATTATCCAGTTGAAGTCTCAGGGAATTTATTTTAAATTGAGAACTACAATCTAAATCCAACCCTATCCATTTCGTGGGTGTGCATCTTTGCATCTGAGCATCAGTACAGTCGATGCTCATGGCAAACGCACAGACAATCGTGCGAATTTACCTGATTACAAACTGAACCAGCATGAAGTTTTGCATCAGCCCCAGACAACTTGAGCGGCAAAACAACAAGGAGAAACTCATATTTAATGTTTTACGCTGCACGCGCTCCTTTTAAAACATGCCCTGTGTGGGGGGATTTTGGCCGCGCGCGCGGACTCTTAAATGGAAAAGCATGGTGTACTGTCTGACCTGTCATTACCGTCCCGTTGACTGAGTGAGTGTCAGGATTTGGCCTGTTGAAACTTTTCCAATTTTTGGCTTAAAATCAGGGAATTTTTGCCGTTTTTTGTAGCTGACAGGTATGCTGTTCTTGCAAACAGTTTTAAAACAAGTAAGGTCGCCAAATTCCGCCCACTTCACTGATCACTTCACTGTGACCGTGATAATGTCACTATTTCAAATACTATTTGATTATGCTATCGTATATTTTTGGATAGCGGCAACTGTGTAGATGAGGTAAGGAGCAATATTAGCTAACATTGGTAGCCCTTTCTATCGTAATTTGGAGATAACGTCCAGCATGTCCAAAATCTAGTTTCAGCACAATTCGCCGGCGAAAGGCTCCCAATTCCGCCCGCTTGATTTCAGGTCACGTCGGTATTTCCGTTATTGTTTATTATTCCTTCATGCTGCTTTGCTTATTTCGTTCACACTTGTAGTCCTGGCTTTACCTTTGATTAGTTTGGTCGTTACTGTGGAAACGGTTGAATAATTTTGGTCCTAAAGCGAAACGGGGAAGCGGCCAGGGCGAGTTTTTAGCCAGAATGTCGTCGTGAAATTAAAGTTCCACCTCTTTCATGCTGCCGTTACGACACACTTCATTACAATGCTGTTTATGGCCGTTGACTCGGTTTTAAATGTCATCACTGTTTCAAATTGTAAGCATACAAACTCTATATCATGTCGATATCCATTCGTGACTTAAACAGTGGATACATAGGCCTAATTAATTAGGCGGGCGGAATTGGGGGACGGGCGGAGGCGACTTGGCTATTACTGTAGCTTGCTACGCACGCAGTGAAACACTGGGCGTGCTCTGTTTCGAGTTCTTTGAATGGTCCATAATTATAGGTTACCAAACGAAAAAAAATATCCACATAGAAGAAATCAAGTCTTCAGTTTCAATAATCCACGTTACTGCTTTCCGTGGCGCAAATGTAGGCTCTGCCTACCATAACACACAAAGAAAGTCTCTCGCGGCCAAAAGTGACTGAGCTCACCTGATGCTTCTGATATGAGTTTCCGTTTTATTGACATGAAATTTAAACTTTGCAATGATTCACAGTGTAATCCAAAAAGTCAGAGAATGTGCGCACCCACCACTAAAGGGAAAAGGTCCCCAACACTGTTTGATGATTCATGGTGGAGCAAACAGTGTTGCCGACTTTTACTTTCTCATACGCCGATGTAACCATCTGAATAATGATGGATGCACACGCTCGCAGTGGCTGTGTCGAAGACAAAGTTTGAATTCTTTGCCATCTACAAAACGCTAGAAATAGGCTACTCTTCTCGGTAAGCCTACACAAATTAAAGATGGGCTGATGGTAGTTTCTCTCGTAACGTTAGTATCCACAGATGATTTGACCACCTGTTTAAAAGGGGGTGTAGCCTGCCAGCAGTCTCTGCAAGCCCGAATGTGATCAAAATTAATGTTGCCAGATTTTTTGCCAGAAGCGACTGCCGTTCTGACTGCGTTAACGTTCTGGGGTTATAAATGCGAAATGATAACTGACGCGATGGACATCTAGGAACCGAAACGTGGAACCGACAGCCAAGGCACGTTTCGATGCCAAGTAGAACCTTAGCCTTTCATTCAATTCCATTAAGGAACCGAATTTCGGTACCCAGTCCTACACACACACACACACACAAACACACACACACATACACAGTCAGACTCTGAGATGAGCGTCATCCAGCCTGCGTTTTTGCCAATGCACAGCACACAAACACCAACACAGATACTTAAAGTACACATGCTCCCACACACACACACACACACACACACACACACACACACACACACACACAAACGGCTCTCTGCTGGTGTCTTATTCTAAAGGTGTCTTAAAGATGTCCACTGATTTCTCATAATGGCAAGCTAAATCCACTGCCCCACCCCACCCCATACTCCACCCCATACCTACCCGCCCTGAACATCTTGAAAGCCCCCAGGCTAGTGCCCCCTAGAGGCAGAGCAGAGGCTGCAGGATGGGGCATAGACATACTCTTTATACAGAGCGTCCCATAACAATGTATACACTTTACATTATTGTAGGTGTGTTTTTAATTCGTGGAATTTTCAAAGTGTGGTAAAATTTACTAAGTGATACCAATTTTTTTCACAACCTTCTCTCAAATTGATCTGAGACATCAGAGGCATCTGTAACAGGGAATGCAGCCATTTAAAGTGAAGACACAAAAATACCAAGGGAGTTGTGTGATTAGGTGTAATGAATGCCAGTTTGAGAACAGGAGAACAGAACACTTTGAAAAATACATGAATTCAAAGGACAAGTGCACTATTTTGAACATTAAGCCCCTTTTCTGAGTTGTCTGCAATGTTTAAGAACACCCCTCACCGTTAATTTCATGTTTGCTGCTGTCCATTATTTGGCGATTTTGTTTTTTTGTCTCAACCGGCTTTAGAATGGCTGTCTATGGTAGGGTGACCAGACGTCCCGGTTTGACCGGGACAGTCCCGGTTTGGAGTTGTGTGTCCCAGGTCCCGAGCAAACCCTCTCGGGACACAGATATGTCCCGGTTTTGGCCACCCACTACATTGCGCCATGTCTATCGGGGTAAATATATGGAAAATATTACATGTTTACTGGCCACAATTAATGGCAGCCAGCGCTTGTATAGAAAGTCTGAAGGAGTCAGTTGCGATTTGTCATTCCTCCCTCTAAAATTGATTAGAATGCAGGAAATGGCATCTAAAAAGAACAAATTTTCCTGGGGGAGGACCCCCAGACCCGCACGCCAAATATTGTCCTTCAGTCACACACGAAGTGTCCCGGGTTCAGACTACAAAAATTTGGTCACCCTAGTCTATGGACATGTCGAAATATGTTCCTAAATCCATCCTAACCATTTGTTTTCAAAACTTACCAAGTGTTGAGGGGTGTTCACTGGTATTCCATAACAATTTTCGTAGCGAAACATGGCTTCTGTCATGTTTTATGTAGCATTTTGTAAATACATTTTTTTCTTTAATTCACAAAATACCAAATAAAAATGACATAAGCCATTTTTCACCTTCAGACTTGTTAGGGAATGCCAATGAACACCCCTAACCACTTAGTAAGATGCATACTTTCGTAAACAAATGTTTAAAGTGTTTTTTAAGAACATATTTGGACATGCCCATAGAGGGCCATTGTAAAGCCAAATGAGACAAAATCTAAATCAGCCAAAATAACGGAGACAGCAGCAAACATTTTTTTAAAAATGGTGAATGGGGTTCTAAAACCTTGCAGACAACTCAGAAAAGGGGCTTAATGTTCAAAATAATGCACTTGTCTTTTAACAGACAAATGTACATGTATTTCATAATGATGAAGTGTGTGTACATTTTCGGGACAGCCTGTATACATGTCTCTATACTGTATGTGTATGGGATGGATGTTCTCGGCTGCAACTAACAAGCAGAGCCGTGGTGCCATGACAGGAGGTCTTCATGACGTAGTCAGTGGTCCGTCCTGAGATTGTTTGCATAGAGAGACCCCTGATTATGGAGGAGATTAAAACAAAAAGCTGCTTTGTTATTGTTCTCATGGTTGTTAGTTTGATTTCTCTTGATGGTGCGGCAGTGAGAGTGAGTGTCCTGGTGCCTGCTTCTTCCCTTTTTTTATTTTTGTAAATCAGGAACAGGTAGGCCGGCTGGCATCTCACCAAAGACTCTCTTCTGCGCACTCACGTTTTGCCTTTCTTTTCTTGCTCAGAAATGTTCTCGTCCACAGTGCAGTCAGTGACCGACACGCACAAGTTGGAAGTTGCTGTCATCATGTCCACAAGCAAACATATCACTTGATGACGACTTAACTATATTTTTGTTGTTTATTTTTTTATTTCAAATATTCACAAGAAAGACAGTATTGTGTCGTGCCATTTTGAGAATCATTATTTTTGTTCTGTTTCTCTCTCATGTTATATTTCTGTGGATATGATGAATAAAAGCCCTGAGTTTTTAATGGCGTGGTTCTTCTGTAGTGGTATTGATGTTATGTTGTGTTTTCTTTTTTCTGTTGTGTTTTCTCTTGTGGGGTGCTGTGATGGCCTACACATACAGCCCCTCAAGGGCAGCAGCTGAGCACCAACAATGCCCTGTCCTTCACTTCTCTCTCTCTCTCTCTCTCTCTCTCTCTCTCTCTCTCTCTCTCTCTCTCTCTCTCTCTCTCGCTCGCTCTCTGTCTGTCTCTGTTTCTGTTTCTGTCTCTCTCTCTCTCTCTCTGTCTCTTTCTCTCTGTCTGTCTCTCTCTCTCTCCCTCTCTCTCTCTCTCTCTCTCTCTCTCTCTCTCTCTCTTTTTTTTTTCTCTCTCTTGCATTGCAGTCTTTTGCATTAGTCATGCATACATGCACTCACTGTTTTTCACAGTCACTAACACCCACTCATTCTCTTTCTCAGCTCTGATGTTTGCTTACTCTGACTAACATAAATGCTCAATACTGTATGTGACACAAGTGGACTTAACTCTCAGAGGGACAACAAGATATCTGAAATGTAAAAAAGTGATTATACAATATATAACTGAACTGTACAATAATGTGTTTCGAGGTGGTCACTGTTCACAGTTCATACAACTGTGCAGCTTTCTCTAGTCTGAAAACAGTTAGACAGAAATGACACAGGATTAGCAGATTCCTGTCTTTGGTAGTGCAGTGGTTACTCTACCCTAAATCAAAACTTATCTGTTTCTACAGACTAAGTGCCTCTCCCTTTGTGTTTACAGCTGCTTTGAGGGGCTGTTCTGGCCTGTCATTTCTCCAGCCATTTAAAATGATCTGGCGCCACCTAGTGGTTCATTGACAATAATGCAGTCTGCGTTGAAGACCTAATTGGACTATATCCATTAGTTATAGAAATTCCTCACATACAATGTTAATTCACTGACGATGTATTTCATTAACAAATGTCTCTAGGATATTAATAATGTCTGAATTTTAAGTTGCTTTTGAAAAAAGTGTTTGCTAAATGTAATGTAATGAGTACTCTATACAACACAAATAACTGCCCCAGGACACATTCACTCTGCATAAGGAGATTTATTAGGAATCATCACACACCACTTGTTGCACTGTAGTGTAGGGACAGCTGCTGTCTCCTTTTCAAGAGTGTTTCACACTTAGAGATTCAAAATGGAAGGCTTTTAAGTCAGATCTATGTTACTGGCAAATTGTAAACACAGAACTACTTTAGAGGTATCTGAATGTAGTAAATCGCATTCCATGGTACCGATTCCAGTATTCCAACATCTATTACAGTACATTTTAAGTAGGTTCCGTTTGTTTGTTTTTTCTCAGTCATGCAAAAGGCAACAGCACTTTCTCCCCCCCTCCCAACGCCCATTTTGTTTTCTTTTTAAGAATAGTTGCAAACATAATAGTTGCAATAGTTGTGCTTCACACAAAAATGTTATTTTCTTGTGAAAGAGCACCACCTTGTTAAAAAAAAAACAAGAATGCTGAAGCTGGACATAGAATTACGACCAAACGAATTGCATCGCACAATGTCTTACAGTACTGTGATTTAATGGTGTAATTAGGAACAGTATTTCAGCACCACTCATATGGGTTGCACTTAAACCCCTGGGAGGAGAGGCTATGTACATGTTATTTCCCAGATGCCAGTAACCATCAGGATTTTAGTAGAACAGTACAAAAACAAATACAGTATTTCTTAAAATTGTGTATTGTTATCTTAAAAGGGTTCAACATGGACTGCTTTTGCCCTCTGGATAAGGAGTAGTTTGTCAGTGTGTTTGTCAGTGCCTTCATGAATCTGAGGAGGGAAGCAAAACTCATTTGTCCTGAGAAAAAGAAGCTGCACTTTGTTGTGCTGCTGCTATAACAAAGGTATTTCACATTTTATGGAGGTTACATGGTCAGTAAAATTTAAATAGCTAAACTAAATTGAAATGCTAAACTAAAAATATAAATACTTCTATATGATTTAATATAACTCAATACAGTATAACAATGTATGTTGCAACCTAGGTGGTTCTTCATGTTGTGTTGTCATTCATTAACACTAGAACATTATAGTCATGGAGGAAAATGCTGAAAATGGCTTAACAGTACTCTGGGATTGGACCTTTGAGACAAACCACTTTTAAGCTTTGTTAAGCCTCACTAAACTGTGGTCAACCACCTCACTGTGTCTTTAGAACTAACTTTATGTTCTTGAGTCTAGACCATCCCAATTAGCCTATCTTGCCGTGACGGCAAACAAGTTCAGTTTTGATGTGAAACAGGTATAAACGACTACTGGTTTTTGGTAGAAAACATCATGTGTTTATGTCTATGCCGTCGTATGCTACTTATACCTGCGCTGATTGCATTGAATTGAAGGTGTCTGGCGTCACATGAAAAAGGCCCAGTGCTGGAGGTTTTGACAAACCACAGACACTATCCCACATCTCTGGTGTAAAAGGTGCACTATGTAACGTTTTCAAGTTAATCACCTTAAAAAGCCATCCTATGTTTTCTCTTATTAAAAGGCAAAGAAAGTCTCTCCATCGCTTCTGCAGTCTGTCGACTAAAAAACACTTTAAAAGAACTGTCCACCCTTTTTTGATTTTCACATATTTGCAAGCATTATTCATGAATGTGCATATCATTTTCTTCTCCGTTTTTTCAGTACTTAGATTTACTGGATCAGAAGTATTAGCATAGCTTAGCATAATCACTGGAAGTGAATGGAGGCATTAGCATCAAGCCACGATTGATCACAGGATTAAATAGCTGTTTTGCACTCTGTTGATTTTTACATTAAAGTACTTTATAAGTACATTTGATGATGTTTTGTTTGCCCCCATAGGCTTGCAGCTACGCAACTAGGCAATGGAAACACATAGACGAAAATTATATGCACATTCATGAATAATACTGGGAAATACTGCAAATATGTGAAAATCAAAAAAGGTGGACGGTTCCTTTAAGTTAAAGGTCCTATGAGCCAGTTGGCAATCCATAGATATAAAATACTAGATGCCACCTTGACTACCCCTACCTATTGGAACAAAATTTGTCGATTTGGTCAGCGCCATCTTGGTACGGGGGTAACACTGCTTGAATGAATATCAATTGGCAACAACCCCATATGCAGGTGGTGCTAGAAGAACATCTTTGCTAGAGCCAATACAGATAGAAATATGCCTCAGGTCTTTGATGATCAAGTGAACGGCATAAGTACGAGCCCCATGCCAAGATGGAGGTGCCCTGTACAGTACTACCACTGGTGTATCACATACCAAAAGGCTGTGTCGACGCAACATCCAGTGTCTTATTGTAGCCTATATCCAGGGCTATAAATTAACTTTTTCATCACTAGCCAATTTGCCTTGTAGATGTTAATCTTAGCTTACTAGCCAAACATACACTCACTATTGGTCAAAGTGACTGGCACGTGTTCTTTTCTACCAGCCAAACTGAATTTTCACCAGCATTTGGCCAGTTGGCTCGTGGTTATTTTATGCCTCTTTTCCACTGCCGGTTATCTGGTAGGCCTACAGCTCCACACAGCGCGACTCGGCCGCCACTTTTTGCTTTTCAAATAGGCATGACACAGCTCAATCATAAAGTATAAAGTGGCAGCTGAGTTGAGCTGTAGGCCTGCCAGAAAACTGGCAGTGGAAAAGAGGCAAGAGAGGCCTGCCTATACAGTACATGTATCTAATACACGTACATCACCACCACCATCACCAGAGGCGCACCTCCTGAAGCTCCAGATCTCCCATCACCTCCAGCTGGTCGATGCTGCTCAGGTCCTGCACGCGGTGGAGGTACTCCAGCAGGTGGTCCCCGTTCACCGCCAGCTTGAACTGGTGAGGCTGGCACAGGATGATCATCTGGAACAACAAGCACATGGAACCATGAGGAACACTTCAAGCACAACACCACCATTGCAGGAAATAAGCTAATCTAGAGTTCAATAACCGAGTTTTACCTTTCTCCTGGTCTTCCAACCGTTCTCTTTGTCTGGGGATGTCACTTTTAGCTCCAAGCTGGCAATTATCATTGAATCCTATGTGAACAGCTAGCCTCTCGTTGGTCTCATATGATTCAATTATATATGTTAGCTTGGAGGTATACTTCACATTGCCAGACTCAGAAAAGTACAGGGGAAAGGTAAAACTTAATCATCTAACTCAACAGAATGACATTTTTGAATGACTGGATGACATTTCGCAGGAAGACATGCCAAGTGATGGGAATGGGGTACACTCTATGTCTTCCCAAACTCTGCTTTAGTGTTGCTTGTTGTTATTATACATTAAGATGCAAAAGAGATGGGATACTGTATATCCCTATCCTAGAGATTGGCAGGCAAATACATCCAAACATCAAACAGCTCCAAATGGCCTTAAGGCAATAGAAGAGCCACATAGCTTTGCCTCAGACCATTTCCAAAACAACCAAAGCTATAACACTCATTCATTTAGGAGGTTATTACATCTCACTGCAATGTACAGTAACTTACTGAATCTCATTTAGCCAGTAAACCATCTAATTGGAAATATCTGCAGCTGTAGCATAGCTGGAGCATCCATTAAGCCTACAGTGAACCCAGTTGATGGAAATACCCAGGGTGCATTGATAAACAGGCCTATCAGGCCACAGGTACCAAGCGGACAAACTGAAGAACCACCCCTTACCCTAGGGGCCCCACGTACCAGATACTACAGTATGTGTATCTCTCACGTATGCTTACTCCACCCTCCCAACGTGGCCCCTGCAACACCCTCCAACATGGCCCCTGCAATACATTTGCTGTTACCAGAATGGTAATGACCAAGGTAAGTCGTAATGCATTTCTAAAGGCTGCGTGATGTAGTAGCGTAGTACCCTTTTCCATGACTATTACAGAACGCCGCACTTTGTGGGATACCATGTCCCTGGCCATACCTCAAAGTATTTTCCCGGGGCGAAGGGGAAACGTGTCAGCTCCAGCTCCTCATGGCCCCAGCCCTGGCTCAGCAGGGAGTTGCGGACGAACATGCCCGACTTGATGCGGGCGTTGAGGTGCAAGGCGATGTTCTCCGAGCCCTGGATTCTCAGGTTGATGGTGAAACTGGAGGTGAAGGATGGTGAGGACAATACAATATGTTGTAAGGATTTACACGGCAATGAAAATGTATTCACAATACATTATAGATTGAACTTTGGCAGTACACATGTATAAATGTGGGGTAACAAAATGTTGCCCTATTTTTTTCATTTAGTAGTTTATTTCAGGGACAATGCAGTGCACATTATTACAAACATGTCATGACTATGTCATGACAATACCATGACAACGTGTATATGTGGTTCATGAAAGGTTTCTATGGCTAATTTGTAATGCCAGGAGCCTACCTTGTGTGCGATGTGTGAGAATGGTTTGGCAAGTAGTAGTTAAATGATATAAGGATTTTGTAAACCATCATTTGAAAACTTACAGCCCACATACACTGTGAATACTTTCTTGAAAACTTTTCCAGTTTGCCTCTAGAGGGAGGCCGCCACTTTTTTTCTCTTAGATTGAGCTGTGTCGTGCCCAATCGAAAAGCAAAAAGTGGTGGCTGAGTCGTGCTGTATCGAGTTGTAGGCTACCAGAAAACCGGCAGTGGAAAAGAGGCATAAGAGGCGCTCTAGATATGAAATCCTGTCTGTCTGTGTCCTGTCCTGTCTGTCTGTGAAGTTTGCGTACATTACAGATTTTTAGCCTCAAATTGACAGAGATAGATACAACTATAGAAAGGTGCTGTGTTTGGGTATAGACATTCGACATACAAAGTAGTTTCACATTACCTCACTGGCCCAGTGGTCTTTGTGTTGTTCAAGGTGTTTTGTATGAGGCGTACCTGTGTGGATATGAGCTGACATGGCCAGTAATAGTGATGTGTCGTCCAGGACTCAGGCCTTTCAGCATACTGCCCCTGTAGGGTATACTCTGAGGAAGGACACAACAAGGACACATGGCTCATCTTACTGAGGTGGATCAGGTTAGTTAGCAGCAGGCATGCCAATGAGTTGGAGCACAGACACTCACCAGGTCGCCTGCTTCAGAGAAAATCGCCTATTGGAGAGAGAGAGAGAGAGAGAAACACAACAAATCAAGTTGGAGATGTGTGAAAAGAGAAACCATTTGAAATGTTGACGCCATACAACACCTGTTTGCAATTGAACATAGACCATTTCTGAATGAAAACACTCACTGAATTTGCTGTGAAGGCAATTGTGCGTACAGAGATCCTCCCGGATATCGAGAAGGTGTTGATGGTCTCCACTGGGAGTCTGTGTCTGTACTCCAGGATGTGTTTGCCATTGACTGCTACCTACAGGAGCAGAAAGGAACCAGTGTAACCGAGGTGTTCCAGCACAGTTCACCCCCTCGGGGCTGCTAACTTGCCACCTCCTAGTCAACGCATCAGTTCAGAATGGGAGGCACAGTACGATACCGCTGAGCTAAAGGGCCGGTCCCATAGCACAACGCTACCACACTTTATTGAGGCTTCGGGAGGGAGGTTTAACGCTCCACACCACACTCTGCTAGTTGCCCTCCGTTACACCAGCACCTGGTCTTATCATACCCTCTACTATCACGTTGCAGGAAATATTTTTTGGGACTGGAGCTTATGTATGTCAAAGCCAGCCTAGAGTTGTTGGATAGTGAAACTGACTGACCAGGCCCTTATAGTTGTAGGAAAGAGTTGTTAAGTCAGTGTACATGGCCAGGGCAACTGGAGGCCCGGGGGCCACATGCGGCCCGCCTCCTCACTCAGTGCGGCCCATACATAAAACATAATAAAAAAGACCAGATTTTTTTTAAATCACTACTAAATCAATCCATTGTAATTATACTGTTGGTCGATAGAGCACACTCATGTTCCTTCCAAACAATATCGTCAGTCAATGAGCAACCAACTGCTCCTCGAACTCTGAGAGTTAGTCAGATTTGTGGTCCCTCCAATGGTACTATATAATTATGACAAAATGTGGCCCTCCTTATCATGAAAGTTACCCATCCCTGGTGTACTGGACTGCATCCTTATGTCATGAAAAAATTAAAGCCCAACAGGGAAATTACAACTCCCATTGCCATTGTGACAGCACTCAACTGCACACAACGAAATTGAATTTACTGTATGCCTCACCCGTGCAAGAGGGCAGCCCTAATTGGTGCCTGAAAGGAAGCAGTGCGGTGGGACAGTACCATGCTTAGGGACTCACTAGTTCGACGCCCTTTCGGTACTTACCGCTTACGTCATACGACCCTAAACCTAACCCTAACCCTAAACCTAACCCTAACCTTAAATCGCTTGTTTGAAATGTTTGATTACCATGTGAAGTACCGAGAGGGCGTCAAACTAGTGGGTCCCACCATGCTTAGGGTACCTCAGTCATGGAAGAGGATAGGGGAGAGCTAATTAACTTACTCCCCCCACCACCCTGGCGGATTGGGAGTTGAACCGGCAACCTTTGAGCTACAAGTCTGACGACCTAACCACTTACCCATGACTACCCATAGGGCATTGTGTGTTACAGAGATGCACTAACTAGACTTTAGGTCATGTTCACGTGCGGTTCATGACAATAAATGTGTCAAGCAATGAGCTGAGCCTGTGTCCCTTTTTTTGTTTTTGTTTACCTTGAACACATCTTCGTGCACTAATATGACAGCTTCGAACATAGACCCTTGCTTGAAAGGCATTCGGTCCATTTTCTCCTCGCTGCCCCAGCATTCTTGCACTAAAGAGTTACAGGTAATACACGGGGGAGGGATGAAGCGTGGCTTGAAGTGGAAGGCCACGTCCGCACGGGGTTTGGTGCTGCTCCCACAAGCCAAGTCCAAATGGAAACTGGGGATGCAGAAAGTCACATCTTCATCAAGTGCAGAATAGAGTAGAATAGAATAGACTAGAACAGAACAGAATCATAGGTGGTTCTAGGAGGGGGACCAGGGTGGGCCTCAGCCCCTGTAGAATTGCTCCTGACCCCTATTGCGGCCCCTGTAGGCCTACTAGACAGTCAATGGTCAATATTGTATTTTTTTACTGTAATGTCTAAATATAAATAGCCTATATACAATAGTATATTGTACCTGGTTTTTTTTTCATGTGCGCCCCTAAAAACACGCAACCTCAGCCCCCCTGGCAATTTTGGTCTAGAACCACTGAATAGAATAGAATAGAATAGAATAGAATAGAATGGAATGGAGTGGAATATAATGCCTGCCATGATGACATTTAAAGCAGCTCCTTCAAAGTGCACATAGTGCGCACATATTGCAAAGTATTAAAGTAGACCTAACATAAAACCCCTACTATGCTGTCAGTGCAGCCTCCAAAAACATCAGTAAGTAGCTAGCAAACGAGTTGTAGGCTATAGTAGTTCACTGTCTACTAAACTTGGCTGGTATCCATACGCACTTCTCCGCATCGCTGAGGACGGTTCCCTGGATGAGTACAATATCCCCTGGATGTAATCCTCCGACTATGTTCCCACTGAACGGAATTGCCTGCAACATGAAAGGCCAGTTTATCAGTTTGTGGACATTTTTATCTTGGCTGTCGGCGACCCGTCCGCTAATATTGCTCCAAGCAATGGATTTGCCATTGGTAGCCTACATGCATGCAGCCTCCAAATCAAAGGTCTGTGGGCCTACATGCGTGGGCAAATGCACCTAACCGCATGTGATGGGAGGACTGATTAGTTAAAAAAGAGTACAGCATGACACATATGCCAACAGACTGACCCCCAAACCATGACGAATTATTTGAATATGTTGTGAATAGGCTACAGACAGGGCTAGCAGCTGTTAATAGAATTGCTCTTACCGGATTTGAGATAGTTTGTTTAGCATTCACTACAGACATCGGAGCGTCCGACAGACCAGGATGATAAAATGATATCTGCAACAAATGTTATTTGAACGCATCCGAGGACCGGCTTGATATTTCCATGAGCGCGTTCTTCAATCTGCCATCATGCAGCCTAGAATAAGGTGACGGAATGGATACGCCTACCATGTGATTCTGGGCATAATTAACCAATTCAAGTCCAATTCCAAAGCGTTGCCATCAATGATTTGTAACAACAAAAATGCCGATATCATCTTATTTAGCCTATCTAAAAGAAATGGTGGCTCCTTATTAGACGGCTAACTTGTTATGTCACGCCCACAAGTACAACAGATAACTAGGCCTACTTCTTGCTACTTTGCAACAGAAAATAGAAAGCTGCTTACTCGGTTGTGGAAAAATAAGAACTCTTATGGGAATGCATTACATGTGCCTAAAATGTTATATGCACCCTCAATCTTCATCTTGTGTTAATCCTTCCAAACGGCAGGTGGCGCAAACACACCACTCCAAACTGCCCACGCTGTGCAGTATTTGGTGCAACTTCAGTGATGGTAGCAGCACGTTTGTACCGGTAACTTGGGAACTTCATCCTCCATTGTCAGCAGAAAGATATATTGTCCACTTCACTTCATATATTGGTATTTTTTGGTATTGTATTTTACTGTATGTGTTGTGTTGTAATGTGTGATGTTGTGTTTATTCAGATGAATTCACTTGTACGCATCATCCTTTGTTTCAAGTGTAGGCCTACATTATGATTTAGCTCTTGTAGGATTGTAATAAACACTCACACAGATATTTCAACTACATAGTTTTATTATTTATAAAAAAAAATACAAAAATTTGTTTAAAAGTTTCCATAGGAAAGCAAATTATACATGCAATCCCAGCTCTTCCGCAGTCCATTTCCAGATGCATTGTTGACAGCAACTATATGCTTTTATTAATATTAACACTTACTAGCACATAGTAATACATTAAAATAAAATAAAAAAGTTAAGCAAAGGAGAGTAGAAATTAGGTGGAATATGAAGGGCATATGTGCACATTTCAGTATAGAGAATGAGGCTTTATAACTTAAATATACTTATAGCAGCCATATCCTGACACGCTTCCACACATCTCTTTTCATGAGCTCTCTATGAAACTGCCATCCACGGAGATCCGCCTTCAGTTAAGTCACAAAGGCGGTGCTCGAGATTAAGGAGCGCATCAGGACTGAACCTACATCCTTCATACTGGGAATGGTAATCATGCCAAATGTTTTACCCCTTCATGCTCCCAGTCAAGTAACTGGCCTTTTGATGCAACTATAAAATAAAATAATAAAATAATACAATAAAACATTAAAATAAAATAAGAGCAATAATAAAACCATACTGGAGACACAGAATGTGTGACAGGATGATTGCGTGTCTGCAATGGGTGACAAGTGAGTGGCCCCACAAACATAAAAAACAAATACAAAAGTAAAAAACAAAACAAACAAACAAAAAAACACAGCGAGTCACCAAATGTATGAATGAAATGTCTGCCCATTACCATAAGTGGGCTTTTCATTCGAAATCTACATAAAGCAGTTAAATATATTGCAGACTGGTGGCAAATGACAGTGACAAAAAAACACTGTTTTATTAAAAAAAACTGCCATTTTGGACCCCATTTCTCAAAAGCGTCATTGCTAACCAGTTCACAACTCCGTTGGTTGCCAAGGGGAAGTTGCATTGCTACCAGTAAGTTGCAAACAAAAGTTAGCAAAGCGGCTTTCTGGAACTGCACAGAAAGGGAGCCGGGTGCATGAACAACACTATGTGCATGGGATGGTGGGTGGTTGGTTCGGTGAAGCTGAGTTGAAGCCAGCTTTTGTTTTGTTTGTTACAGTGTGCCTGGTGCGGGTGGCTATTGAGGCTCTTAGAGCAGCACGTGGGTGGGCGGGCAGGGCTTGGCCAGGACCTCCAGGCTGCTCTCGCGCCCACAGCAGGACGGCATGCTGCCCTGGCTCAGCTCCTCCACAGGGGCCGGCATCCCCTGGGCCTGGATCTGCTGCATGCACTGCCTGCAAATGACATACCAAAACATAGTTTGGTTTAGTTAAATAACTTCATGTCTTTCAAGATAATCATATATTCAAATCCAGGGCATGGTAGTCAAAGGAGCCAAGTTGTAAGGACCTTTATGTTCACTGTCAGAACGGAAGACAACGTGGATGAAAGGTGAAAAGCTATTAATCATCTAATAGAAGTCCAGTTACTAATAACTTGGCATGTTTCACTCACTGCCTTCCCGTATCCCCCTCCCTAATATTTAATCCTTCATAGGAGACAGAAATTTAGAGCAAAAAGGGCCAGAAGTAGTGAGCGGCAGCGTACCATGCGTTGCGGGACATGACGTAGTGGATGTCAGGCCTCTGGAAGCCGTTGAAGGTGGAGGAGGCGGCCACGGTGTAGGCGCCCATGTTCTCAAACAGCAGCCAGTCGCCCACCTGCAGGTCCGGCAGCACAGAGTGCTCCACGATGCGGTCCAGGCCGTCACATGTCGGGCCCCAGATGTTGCACGGGTAAAAGCGCTCATCTGGCTTGGGTTTCTACACAGGACAAATAAGAAGAGAAAGCCATGTTGTTAGTACATTGATTAGTACGTAGGTACAGTATGTGGTAATAACAATAAGCTTGGGTGTCTAGACAGGCAAGAACTCTAAGTATGTGTGACTGAGTACTGAATGGTTGCTACTGAAAAATGTGCTGAAAGGCTTGGATTTCTACACGGGTATTAACAAAAACATTTGGATTAGTACGTTGATTACTACTGAAGAATGTGGTGATATAACAGCGTTGTAAGTCCACCAGTGTAGTAGACGGGTGACGTAAGGACCTCACCTTGTGCAAGGTTGGCAGCACGTGAGCGTGGTCGTAAAGGATGCAGTTGAAAGACCCGTAAACCCCGTCGTTCACATAGTACATCAGGGTGCGATCGTTGCAGCCATCGTCCTCCTCTGGAGAAGGGGAAAGAGGAAGGGCAAGACGTTAGCGAGAGGCAACAAGGGCGTGTTCACCCTAAATGATCTGCTGTCTACTCAATGTGTACTGTTAGAATGCCTTCACAATGACACGTTAAGAATTTAGGGCCTCATAGAATATGATGTAGAATCAGATTCTTGCATTGCTGCTTAAAGAGTGAACTCACACCATTCTACATTCTTCAATATTGCTAAAAAACTCTCAGCCTTAAAAGGTTCAACTCTTTGGTCTGCGTCTACGTACCATCAGAGGCCGACTGCTCGTTCATCACCACCTTCTTGGCGATGATGTTGACGGCCAGCGTGTAGGCAGAGGCCACATAGAAGCGGCCGGGCTCCGCGATGATCTGCACCCCGGAGTCAGCAGGGAAATACTTATCCAGTGCAGGGTTGATCACAGTGGTGATCTATAGGGAAGCAAAAACAAGGAGGGGGGATCTTAGTCAAAACCACCTTAAATGTCATGTTAACTCTTAACAAGGGGGTAGGGCAGGTTAGTCTAATTTCAAAAGCATGTTATGTCCAACTGGTACTGAATGATGTGACTTTGATATAATCCAACATATTTGACATGTACGTACCTCCTCAAACTTCAGCTTGGTGTCTTCTGAGCCAGGGAAGCCGCCTCCGATGTCCAGGAGGGTCATGTTGTATCCCAGCTCAGCCTGTGGAGAGACATCCAGAAAACCATTACTTCATGAAATTCTTCTGCACATTTTTACATGTTTCCTACATTTTTTAAAGGGACTTTTCATTCTGTTTGATTCCTGCATATATCTACTTTATAGCTTAGAGCTAAAGTACATGACTATTTACTGCCCTTGGTAAATATGAAAATAAAATGACCCTGATGAAGACAGAAGCCAAATTATTGGTGATGTATTTTACAAAAACTATTGAGTGTGCAATGACAACTGTTTTTGCTGATTGAAAGTCTAAAAATAATTTTAATTTTTTTAAAAAACAACCCGTACCCCAATGTCGAAGACACAGCGTGCGTCGGAGATGGCCTGCGTGTAGGTCTCCGGGTCGGTGCATCCGCTGCCCACGTGGAAGCTGACCCCGATGACATCCAGGCCCAGCTCCCGCGCCCGCTCCAGCAGCACGCGGCTGTTCTTCAGGGTGGCTCCAAACTTGATGCTCAGACGGCACACCGCCTTCGAGTCGTCCGTGGCAATGCGCAAGACCAGCCTGGCAAAGCACACACACAAAAAAATAGGCGCACAAGTTAGACACAGTTGTACCATACACAACCAAATGTAAGATTTGAATCATTAACAAACACTTAAGTGCACAGAATTTTTTCATACTACAGAAACGGAAATGTCAAAGACTCCCACGCAAATACAATGTTTACACTGCTAATTCAGAACAAAAGGTCAAGACAAAGGTGAGTGTAATCTAAGTGAAGAGAAGGGTTTTTTTCTGGGGTGAATCAGATAGCCAAGAGAATCGTGGCATCACTAAGAATCAGCTGATAAAGCGAAACCATTCTCAGACATCATCATATTCAGCCTCTGCAGCTTAGCATAACCCCCCTTTTGATTGATTACTCAGAGAAATAGCCCACTTTGATGCCCAATTTCCACCCAAGAGTTTAAAAATTAACAAGTTTATAATGCAAGCGACTCAATAAGACACTATGCCGACCCATCGGAAATCATTTAGCATTTTTTAATGTTTATACACAACTGCCGATCTGGAGTGCGTTTCTCAACAACATCGTCGCTAACTAAGTTCGCAACTTACTTGGTTGCAATGCAATTTCCCATTGGAAACCTAGTAAGTTGCTAATTAGTTAGCAACAGTGTTTTCGACAAACCTGGTCCAGGGTAGCCATTCAATGCTTCCTTGCCAAACAGTTAAAGCACCGAGCTGCATCTTATGTGAACTGCACTCAGATATTGTACTTTTTTTTGTGAACTGCTCCCTACAAACACAATTTGCTTTTGGTGTGAGCTTCGGCCTTGGGTGACGTTGGCGACTTACTTGGCGTTGCCATGGCAGCGTGCGATCTTCATGAGCTCCACCTCGTTGTCGAAGGTCATCATCTGGACCCCGTGGCCCAGCGCGTACTTGATCTGGGACACCTGCTTGCACGGGTTGGCATAGATGATGCGCTCAGGCGCCACGCCCAGAGACTGCACCAGCTGGATCTCCGTCTGAAGAAGAACAACCCCAAGGGAGTATGTTAGCGATGAGCCTGCTCTAAACCAGTTAGCGCATCAGTGTATGTGGAACAAATTCAATGTAAACTAAGTTGATCTGGACTAGAGGCCCGTCCGTGTGTATGAGTGTAAATGTGTATAAATGAATAAATAAACCGTGAATATATGTCTTTCGAATGGCTTAACAACTAAGTAATAACTAAATAACTAATAACTACTGCAAACTTAAACAACTTTCCCTTCAAGTACAAAGACACGGGTAGAAGGAAAGCAGCAAGTGGTGAGGATGCCGTACCTTGCTGGCGCAGTCAAAGCCCGCTCCCAGAGCGGCAAGCGTCTGGACCACGGCGCGGCTGTCGTTGCACTTGACGGCGTAGAAGGGGTGCACGCGGGGCAGGGCGCGCGCCCAGCGCAGGTGCTTCTTCAGGACGTCCCCCAGGTCCGCCACGTAGAACGCATCCTTGTCATCCTGAAACCAAGACATGGTCATCATCTTAAAAAACGCCACAAGTGTATGTGTGTGTGTGAGAAAGACCTCATTCAATGAGCAAAATGACACAAAGAAGAGAAGACAAGACTGCATAGAGGTGATGTCAGGTACTTACAGACATGGACAGCTCGTTGATGTTCTGCTCCACAATGTCCCATGCAGAGAACCCTTCCTCCAGGAAGGTGAAGTCATAGTCGGTGGGAGTGAAAGAGCTCATGATTCCAAGATTGGATTGCAAATGAACTGCAGAGAGGGGGTGAAAAAAGACAGTGAGCAAGCAGGTCCACATATATAACCATATGAAGAACTTCAGTTCTTCTCTGCAGCAGTTGTATACTGCATATAGTGTGTCAAGAAAGACAATATTCTTTACTGCAGGCAGTAAAATAATTTAGACTAGTTAAAGACACCAATTAACTACTGTTTGACAGCGCTGCAGGGCAAATATTAAGATAGTCCAAACTGTGATCTTATGTAATGCGCTGTCACCTTTTTTTTACACATACAAAAGGCATAAAATGCATTGCTTTTCAATAGGATTACACCGTGCAATTCTTAACTTACTTGGACTAGAAAGAGATGGAATTATTTAGGCTTTATCAGGTGTAGAGGAGCAGCTGCCAAGGAGGTTCTCCAGTGAAATTGAATCCTTTCAGATAAGACTCAAGGCCATTCCCTTCAGAGCAGCCAGTGTGCAATGTTTCCAAGTAATGATTCTGTAGTAGAGGGAACATAGAAGGGGGGAACAATTGTTACTCAACTGTTTGTGAGTGTTTTTACTGTCGTGTTGTTGCAATACAATGTTATTACTGTTCAATAAAGCACGATACGTAATAAGTCACGAGGCTTCGTGAATCGAATGTGAGCTCGTTTCCGACTCGTGTAGGGTGACATTTTACACGCGCGTGACGTCTCTCTTTTCAACTTTCCTCAATTCCGGTAAAAGCCCGTGAACTGGAATGTAACCTAACCTCCCACAGCCGGTTAACTCTCCAGCGCTGAACGCTTCAGATAACTTCTTCCACTACCAAGGATGAGCAAACAGACAAGCCACTGTTCGTTTCTATGGCAAATAATTCTAGATAAAGATAGACTCACAGACCTGTATTAACCTAGACTGGCAATGCCCCTCGAAATTTTCGGATTTCTCAGAGCCTCAGAATCGTAGTCTGCCATCTTGGTGGAGACTCCCGTAATTACGTAATGACGTCATGCACCGATGGGGTTTTAAAAATATATATTTTTTGCAACACTGGTTCACTAGTTAAGTTGGGTCAGGCCATGTGTAACGTCTTTAGAACAATAGCACTAGTATAAATTAATGTTCTAGAAAAGTCTCGCTCTCAAGTGGCTCCTTATTTTCACAGCTGCAATGTGCTGTGCCGTGTTGTTGCTAGGTTACCTTCAGCGTCCTGGGGGGGGGGTATTAATAATAGTTTCCGGTAGCTTCACTGAAAACGTACGGCTTATTTAAGAAATATACATACCTATATACACAGTTGTCATTACATCTGAGTTAAGTACATAAAATAAGCTTTACACACGTAAGCATGGCCGATTCAGTGTCACAAATATCCACAAACCTGCATAAGCGGCAACGAAAACAGTCGGCTTCAGGGTTGCCAGATAATACTGATTATGTTCGTCCATTTTTACCCACAGACCGCCTTCCTCAACGGCCCCGATTGGGCGGGAAACCGCCCGATCTGGCAAGACCGCTCAGCTTCAGGCTCTCTAATAAAACGTTTGGAGGTAGTGAGGGTTATTTCATTAGTGGAGTGAGAATTTAGACGTTACGACTTGTCAAAATCTTACAAAAAATGATTGAAACCCACTTTGATAACGTTGTAATCACCGTTTGAAATCGTATGCATTCCTATGGGTCACAGCTGCGATAGTCTCCACTAGGCGGGGCTACGTCTGTGGGAGGCGCCCACAGGGCGCGAAAAAGGCAAAGATGGCTGCGCCCAGTCAATCCGAAAAGCTGCCACTGGCTAGAACCGCCCATTGCCAGTCTAGGTTAATACAGGTCTGTGGATAGACTGAACTGCATTGACAGCAGGATGTGGCAATTGAGGGGGGCCCTTTCGGACGAAATTTGCATGAAAATGGACCAATGGAAAGCCGCCCACTAAACTCTTCGATCTGCAACGGCCAATCAGATGGAGAGGGACGCCCCTTTTCCTGAGCGCTTCTTACGACTGAAGACCGCACAGGCAGCATGCATGTGTCCACGCGCCGGCCGGCACCGGCATGTGGGGGGGGACATCTTTTCTCACTGCTCATGGAGAAACCTTGTGACAGTCAACGCATTTTGACGCATTCACTGTTGCGCAGTTGCCTCTACCAGATGTCGACTTCAGAATTGTAAATAAAAGCATAATATCTTAAGATTTAGTTACTTTAGCCTCACTTCCGTCGTTATTAATAAAGGTACTATACTCTCTAACTCAGTGATGTCGCGGTCTAATAGCCTGGAACTACCAATTCAATGATACGCCCTGAATGTCGACAGATAGACGCAGCACAACTTATGTTAAAACATCTTGAAGGACCTTTGCCTAAACGCCCCCATATGTTGCCATTCATCAATGTAACCATTCAACCATTTACACGTACGTTTAGACAAAAGATTAACTTCGTTTTACAGTCGGATTATTCAAGTTTAGGTTGACAACATCTCATTCAAATCGTGGAAGTCGAGAATTGCGCTGAAGACAGCGCGCACATCACGAAGAGACCACGTTGCACGCCATTCATTTGAAGTAGAGGTGTCATCTTGGCAGTACAGAAATATGTTAGACGTTTGTGAAGATTGAACATGGTTCTGACATATACAACAAAATAGAAAATACAAGCAACAAAAGCCTGCCTGAATCGCATGGCGTTTAAAAAAAGAAAAGAACCGGCATCCATGCTAGATAGCAGAGCTAGCGACCGGCTTCGACAACCGGCAAAATGAGTCTTCTATTTTCCAAGCTAATTCTGCATTACTATTCAACGGTTGGTGTAGTAGTCAAGTAAAATAGTTTACATACCTTTAAAAGCATTTACAAAGACTTTTCCCCATTAGATCTGAATCCTTGAAAAGTGATACTTTGTTCTCGCCCAGAAGCCGTCATACAGTAGTACACCGCCTTGCTGCCTGGCTCAAGTTGGAGTGGAAGCCGGTAGAGGAACGCCACACTTTATATAGTTTAGGCGTTTCCACGGCAACATACCAGCTGGAACCGGCCTTCTATCTCTTCAATCCCATGTGAGAACCGGTTTTGGCTTGTTACCGGCTCCACGCGTTCAAATGTGAAGGAATAACTGTGCTCACAGGGGAACTTTGTTTGGGAATGAATGGGAATTACAACAGAATGGCAGCTTTTAGATTTTTAACTGACTACACTAGATAGCATGGCACTAAGTCGTTCAAAAATGCTCTCCTTTACCAGCAACCCCATAGGCTATTTTCACAAGTGGACAAAATGGAGATAACTTGGAAGATGAGAGAGATTGCAGCCATTTTTGTGCGAAAAGTAGTCTACTTTGCTGCTTCATGATAGCTAGTATTTTTTTTCCCCTATATCCATATTCCTGCAATTTAATCAAAATAAGACAAAAAAAATTAAAACATAATATACAACAAAACAAGCAACAAAGCATTTAAAAAAAACAAATCCAAACAATTAAAAATGCAGAAAAAGTTTTAAGAAATTGTAGCCTAAAAGTCCTATCTGCTCTCAGAATCATAGGCCTGAATGGATTTAAATGGCTGCACAGTTGGTTGTGGGATGTGCAACAAATTATGCAGGCACTAGGTCTGGTGACTTTAAGATGAATAAGTGAGAAAATGTCCCTAAAGACAAAGACAGAGGGCAAATTAGTGATACTACAACATTTTTTATTGTTTTGTTTGTGGGACGATAAGGAAAGAATAGATAGGTCTATGCATTCACAGACAAAGTTACATTTTTGGAAGTTGTTCAGCCCTACTGACTAGTTGAGTCTTCAGTTTGAAGCTGGCAAAACACAGCAGGCCTACACATTTGCAAAATGAGGGAATCTTGGAAGAATAGAACCTTTTTCCTGCACAAAGGATATTCTGGTGTGTTTATGCTTGGGTTATACATTAACATTATGGCATGCCACACTTCCAATTGCTGCAAAGTTCTGTCACATTGTCCACACGTCACAATTCAAGTGAGTGACGTCTGGTCTCAACACTGGCTCAATAGCCCATAGACTGTAAACACAAGCAGTTAGTCATGTGATCGGTGAGTCCGTCTGGTGTCTTGACTAATTCCTTGAGTGACAGCAGGTCCATGCAGGTCAGGCTACTGTCTGGTGTCAAAGAGGAAGGATTCTTGTAGCAGCAGCCCCTCACTTAACGTACACCATTCCACCAGTGGAACACTGTAGTCACTGAAAAAGCTTCTCTTACTACCATAGCACTACACCACTATGACAGAGCATATGCCTCTTCTAATACCTTACGCCTTGGTCATTGTCATTCTGCTCATTTATAAGAGGGGCCATCTCTTACTGGGTTTGCACTAAGGGGTGACCATATCAGCCTTTAGGCCTGAAATGGAATGGTAAGGGATTTTTTTTAGCTGTACTTATGCACTAACCCGATATAGGCTACGTATTAGCCTACACATATTTAAACCACCCTGGTGAAAGGAGACACATTTTCCCTTTTCCAGCAAAACTTGGAATTAGTTAACACATCTTGACACAAAATGATCTCATGTTGCTAATAACCAGAAACTGATGTCACTGAGATATTAGTTTTTTGTTTGCTTAAATGATTGGGACACAATTGAGCTATGTGAGTCAAGTTGCTGATGTATAATAGGCTATGACTGTCAAACATAGGACTGTGTTTTATCAGACACTATTTAACCTACATTGCGTCTTAATTGCAGTCTTGCACAGCCTTGTTGTGACTCTAAGTAAAATTGACACTATACATAAAGGGAATATCGTTTCTAAATATGGTGTATACATTTCACAACTTCAATGGAAAGACAAGCAGAGTACCATCCTTGTCAATCACATTTTAAATTAATGTGATGGTGTGCAAAGGCTTTGAAACCTGTCGAAACATGCAACGTGTCAAGATTTCCTTTTGTAGCCAATGAGTGGATAACTTAACATTTGTTGTTAGCACCCAGACATTTAAGTAAAAATAGCATCACAATATTTGCATGCAGAGTAATAGGTGTCAAAAGGAGTCAAAGGTGCTTCATTCTGTCATTTTGTTTAGCGCACAGCATTGCATAATGACATAAAATGTTGCATGGATTGGGTCTGATTTATTTATGGGGTGAGAAAACTGCAGCATCTTCTCCAAATAGACCTGATGTGAAAAAGTTACATAAAGTGCCATTTCTCATTGTGTCACCACTGTGGCGAGTTAGAAAGGCAATATATTTTGTGTTGTATTTTATGTGAACCCCATTACTCTTTGCAAACTGGCCTCAAATTGAACTTAACCGATTTACAGTTTGGTTATGAGCAACTCTGCCTTATAAAAAAAAGGGGGGGGGGGTGCTGGGGTTGGCCATGGCTTGCAGGTCCTCCTAAGCCCTGCAGTCGTACTGGTTTCCGCTGCAGGCTTCATGTAGGAAACTTTATGAACCATGAAAGACTTCGCTTCTGTGTCACGGCCGTAAATATATTTCCCAGATGAAGTGCTTCATGGTAGGCCCCCAGGCCTCCGGGCCCGCCACAACCCAACACCCTTCTCCTCAGAATCGTCTGTCTTTTGCCCTCTTCTTCCTGCACCCCACCACTCCACTAGACCACCCCATACCAAACTCCATTCAGCTACATGGTGTTTCCATGTTGGCTGTCTGATTTCCCGCCAAACCAAGAAGCATGAGGTCATTTTTTTTTACGGTTGTGCCTCAGACCCGAGAGAAACCGCAGCCGTGTTTTTTTTTTATGAATGGAATTATTGAGAGGGGAAAAAAAGGGAAAAGTCAGAAGAAGAAAAAAGAAGAAGATAGAGCGGTGGTGGAGGGGGAAAAAAGAGGAGAAGATGTATATCTGTTCTCCATCCACCACTTAGATCCCTCCATTGCACATTCCACCCTCGACTCCCTCAGTCTTCACCTCCATCAGAGGCAGACGAGGACCGTCGACACGGCAACCAACCGCCGCCACATGGGCCTTCCATTAGCCCAGTGGTTCCCAAACTTTTTCAGCGGGGAGCCCCCTTTTGGACTTAAGAATTATTTTCGTGACCCCCTTGCATTTAGGCAAATTTATGTCTAGTAATATTGCTAGATTTTCCATTAATAGTTTGTCCGATAATACTGCTAGAAATTCACAGGACAACAAATGCATCTATTAACCATACAAGTCAATACTGTTACTGCTACTACCTTTTGTCCGTGACCCCCCTTCAGTGCCTCTGCGACTCTTCCCCCGGCCCCCACAAGGGTCCCGAACCGCAGTTTGGGAACCACTTCCATTAGCCTGTTGCCCTTCTCTCTTTCTCTACTGCCCCACACATCTCCCTCTCCTCCTCGCAGCACAGAGCAGGAAGTCGAAATAGGGACATTGTGCTTTTCAAGGCTAATTCATTTATGGCAGGCATTTTATCTGACTTGCTTGCCGTCATGGGATAGGGAGAGCATGGGAGTAGCGAACCGGAGTTCAACTTTGTCTCTCTGTTACTCACTTTACACACACATGCAAAGTCTGCACACACACACGCACGCACACACATGCACACACTCTCTCTCTCTCTCTCTCTTCTCTCTCTCTCTCCCACTTCGCTTTGCTCCCTTTTCCGTTTCTGTTATGTCAGTCGTACAGGGCCCCTGTTATCTTCCCTCCAAATTGTTACAACATCAGATCTACAGTACTGCTACATCTCCAGTGGCGGTTGGGTTCACACAACCAGAAAATACAGATGACATCCATGTGCATGCCCATATTACCATATTATAACAGATAATATTTTTCATTTTGAAACAACGATGTTCTGTTTCTTTATTTTTGAAATATAGGCTATATATATTTTTTTAGCCTTTATTGCGATATAGGACAATGAAAAAGAGACAGGAAGCTAGTGGAGAGAGAGAGATGGGAAAGGATCGGCAAAGGACCCAGGCCAGGATTGAACCTGGGTCACCGGCATAGTAACCCAGTGCCCTACTGCTAGGCCACGGCAGGGCCACAATGATGTTCTGGAAATGATGTCCATTAAAATGGACCAAGTAGCATCCACAGGACGTTTTTTTTATTACGGTAGGCCTACAGGAAGTTTTTATGAAACACTTGATTTGTGTTGTTATCATCATTAATAGGTCGTTAAACCTGATATTTGCCATGTCACACATGTCTTACACATGCACATGGAGTGTCAACTTCGCCATGTAGACGGCTCAGCCTTTTGACATCTGCCGTCTCTGGTGAAGGGGTGACGTCACGGTCGCGTATTTGCAGTGGCTAAGTTCATTAAGTTATCACTGTGCAAGCAAACTAATCTGTAGGCTGCGGGGGAGCCCTGCACTACTACACACATCGCTGCCGGCGCTCTCGGAATACGTACAGACATGTCTACAGCACGGGTTACACCCCTCCTCTCTCTCTTACACAGGCACGCACGCATGCACACACACACACACACACACACACACACACACACACACACACACACACACACACACACACACACAAAGAGTGATAGAGAGAAAGAGAGAAAGAGAGAGAGAGAGAGAGAGAGAGAGAGAGAGAGAGAGAGAGAGAGAGAGAGAGAGAGAGAGAGAGAGACTGAAACGGCTTGCTGGAAGTGTGACCTGACAAAGGTGTGAGTTTTAAAGAGTCATTCAGTCACTCCACCTGCACGTGCTCCCTAATGCCCCGCATGCCAGGCAGACTTGTTTTCATTGAGACACTACCAATAGGCCTAAAGATCAGGAGTATTCCTTTCAGACAGATGTACTTTGCATAATGACCACATAAAGTACGGTGGCCTTAGTTTGTTAGGGTGAAAAGATGCAAAACATTTCTTTGTTGTTATTTTCATCATATTTGTTTTAATGCATGTTCAATTATACTGTGAATCTTATCTAAAGCTAAAATCCGTTGATCTGAGGCTATTCCTTAGAAACAATCAGATAGAAACAAGTTAGAAAAATAAGTTAAGTTCCCCATAAGCGGGTGGTGTGGTTGCGTTAAAAAAAATAATAATAATTTTAAAAAATCCGATACACAAATTCAATTTCTAGACAGGTGTACATGCGTACAGGTGTACATGCCATATAATATGTATGCAATTTGAAGGTAGACAAATTTGAGAACGAATTTTGTAAAGTAAAAGATCCAGAAGTGGGCATACAGTGATTCTGAATTTCTTTGTCTACAGTTTGGTACATTAGAACACACATCTATGGCAAGATGGGGGGAGAGAGAGAGAGAGAGAGAGAGAGAGAGAGAGAGAGAGAGAGAGAGAGAGAGAGAGAGAGCGCTAAAGGAAAAGAGATTGCTGAGTGGGTGGCGTGTGGCGGGTTGGCTGACTGACTGGATGAGGGTCATTTGCTGCAATGGGGGACAGTAAAAAAAACTAATTAAAAAAAGAAAAAAGTAGACAGAGGAGGGAAAATACATAAAAAGAACCAGATGTCAATCAGAGGGCCTAAAGTTCAGCTCCCTTTTCTCTTCTCTTCTCTTCTTTTCTTTTCTCTTCTCTTCTTTTCTTTTCTCTTCTCTGGCACTCCATTCACTCACTCAATCGCTCCCCCGGGGGGAGCCTGGGTTTGGATTGAGGCTGCCTCACCGCAGAGACTAACCTCTAATGGGACTGCCAGAACACCGGGATCTCCTCCTCATCAAAATCAAACTTTCCAGTTGGCAGGATTGTCTTTCCATGAACTTTTCCACGTCATGAGCGGAGAGCAGTGGTGGTGGTTGCGCAACTGACTGTGTTTCCTAATTAGACGCACAGACACACTGTCACACTGACACACACACGCACACAGACACACGAACGCATGTGTGCTCACACATAAACACACACACACACGCACGCACGCGCACACACACACACACACACACTCGCACTTGCACACACGTAAGCACAGACAGCTGGCCTGGGGGGTGCTGGGGGTATTGCGTCATGTTACTCGATATTCAAACCATTCTTACTTGGGTCTTAGTCAGCCATCGTCCTGACGATGAGTCATATGGTACCTGTGACCGGAAGCATGACACATCACCAGTGCTACTCACAACATCAGCACGCATACTGTACCATAACAAACAAACACACCCACCAGAAACAAAGCTGTGTACACACAGTGATTCAGACTAATGCACACGTGTGAGCTGTTATAAGGAATAGTGAAAGTAGTCCCTGGAAAGAATGCTTTTTGTCTTCCCTACATGAGTCTTTTCCTCGTGTACTCTTCTGAGTCAGTTGGTATGCCAGCGGGGCAGTCACATAAGACCCTTCCTTCAGGTTGAAGCGAGGATCCATGTCAGCCATGGCCAACTGGCCATCTCACCGTGACAAGGAAGAGAACGAGGCAGCCGCAATCTCCATGCAATGATCTGTGCAGGCTGTTGCCAAGTTGAAATGTGCACTTGAATGGGCATTGTGTGGACCTAGCCAAGAGCGCAACAACGAGCTGCTCATACAAGCGGAGTGATGCAACTACCTCAGTTTACCTGTAGGCTCAACGCCACCACACCCGACAGTATAGGCATAGCTTATATTCCTCCTCTCTTCGTCCTTTAAAAAGAGGGTCCCAAATCATGTCAACTCTGATGTTATGAAAGCAGTCATCACTCAATACCATGACACAGTGAGAGCAGGAAACAGAGAGAATACAGGAAGGGAATTCATTTTCTCTGCAGGGAATCTAGGAGAGGGAGGAGAGAGAAGAGACAGAGAAGTGACAATTCAACACTTAGAGAGTACTCTGGGACCAAATACATTGTAGAAGATGTTAAAATCAACCCTCATAAGTATTGAATGATCACAGCCCAATTTTACTATGTAGTACTGTATGTAATGACAACCTAGAGGGCTTTTTCTTTCTTTCTTTCTTTCTTTCTTTCTTTCTTTCTTTCTTTCTTTCTTTGCCCGAGATACAGAATTGCAGCAAAGCTTAGCCTGGCCGATAGGAGATGATAGTTTGAGAAGCAGAAATGAGAGACCATCTCGGGCTAGTTCTAGGAAAACACTCTCAAGCGCAACATTAAAGCGCTTAAGAAGTAAATCATGCGCCACATCAAACCAGAAATGACAATTCATGCCGAGAAGAGCATTGCGGTCCTTTGGGTAGAAAATAATTCGCTTTGATTTCCTCTTGTTCATCCCGAGTTTAAGTATAAGGTCAGCACGCAGTTCAAAGGCCTCTGGTCCTCTAGAAACATGTAAGAAAGAAAAAAAGCAGGGGGCCCTTCGAATGCAGATAGGCCTACGTATCCCATCCACAGAGGCGGACTTTATGTTAGGCAAACCTTGGCAATTGCCTAGGGCCCTGACCAAATCTATCTTCCATAGGGGCCCGCAACTGTTGGCGAATTGTGATAAACACAAAAAAGTAGGTCCGATCTTAATTTGTCACTTATGAAATTGAAGATACCCTTCCTTCCTCCTTCCTTTGAAGATAAATACGAGACAAAACACTATAATATTACCCTCCATGCCAATTTGTGACCCTTATTTTTTGTACGTGTTTAAAGAATTTCGTCTAGGGCCCCAAAATTGATAGGTCCGCCCCTGCCCATCCACAAACACAAATAGCAGAGTGAGTGACTGTCTGGCATTTATTGAAATGTTGAGGCTTTGCTGATTTGAAGTCAGGGAAACCTCAAGTGCTCTGGCCTTACAATCTCTCTTCCCCTGAGCTCGGCACTGAGCGCCTGGCCTCGCGGAGGTCACCGCGTGGCCATCCAAATGGAACGAAGATCGAGAAAGTGAGCTGGGGCCAAGCCAGCCCAGCGCTGTGTTCCCCTCACTGCACTATCCCGAAAGGACCCATAAAACACACTCCATGGAATCTGAAGCTGACCTTTTCACAGGGGAGAAAGAATAAACACTAATAAACACAGTATCCATTTTGATGTTCGCAGACCCCTGCTTCAGTAAGCACAAGTGAAAGTATGGAAGTCTGAGTGGTTGATATATGACACATATGGGAAAAGGGACCCATGATGAGTGTTCGTCATGGCACCAGTAACCTCACGTCCTCGACCACGTCAGCACAAAAGTACAGTGTGCAACGGGACGGTGCCATTTCTGATCCAGTGGTGGGCCAGACTGGACCGAGGGTATAGGGCATGGAAGATCTATCAAAAGCCGACGGATCTTTCCGGACATGTCAAATGAAGTGGTGGTGGAATGGTGGCGGTGGGGAAGGAGGAAACAGAGGGGGGATCAGGGGGGAGAGTCCGTCCGGGGGGAGTCGGAGGCCGTCTTGTCTGGATGGAACTGCAACTCTTGATTCTCCAGCTGGAACTCTTGAGTGCGGCCTAATCCAAAGCTCCAAAAGGGCAGTGGTAGTGAGATCACTCTCCATGTGCACTTCTGCATGCGTACGTTTTTTTTTTCTTTTTTCATCCCCCTCGAGTCAGCACATTTCTCCTTCTTCTTCCCTTGGGAAACGGAGAGGCCAAGACAAAAGCCCAGAGAGGGAGAGGGAGAGGGAGAAAGAGTGGGAGAGGCTGAGCGAGGGGAACTGGAGCAACATTTGCAACTTGAGGTCAAGCGTGGTGTAGTGCGGACAAGCTGTGAAGTGTGAGAAGAAAAAAACATTTAACTTCCTTTTTTCTGTGACACTTTTCTGTCTCAACAAGCACTACAAAGTCTGCTGATTTGTGATATGCCTGGCATCATGAACTAGATTACTGTTGTTTTGTGCTGTGGCAGTCACATAAAGTATGCATGAAATGAATGAAAGCTTATAGCGTTGATAAATTATTGATACGGCTCTCTCTGCTGCAGATATCGATCTTTGAATTCCAGCACTGAGAGACGATGTGTGATAGGGTGACCAGATTTGGGTTTATGAAAAGGAGGACACTTTTTTTTTTGGGAGGCGGGGCCATTGGTGTATCTGTGTATATACAGGTATGAAAATATGGGTATGAGGCCAGGTATGATAGTAGGCCTATAAAGTATCAACGCATCCAAAATGGTAATTTGATTAAAAGCCACTAGAACTTTTTGGCATGCACATTCATTTGTCTACTATAAATGACAACTAAAATCTCTTCAGTTAGGCCTGAAATTCCCCCCGAACATTTTTTTAGGTCTCAAAAGTAGGACATGTCCGGGAAAAAGAGGGCGTCTGGTCACCCTAATGTGTGATGATAAAGCTGGTGGCGCTGGTTGAGCCGTCTGTCTCTCTCCCACACTGCTGTGTAACACCCAACCACGTTATAACCTGCCAACGTAATAACCCTGTCAACGTAATAAAAACTGTGCAGTTCAGACGTAATGGCCCGGCCATATTGCTGCATGACTATTTCGGTTGTCACTCTATAGGAGGACACTTATGCCTCTTTTACACTGCCGGTTTTCTGGTAGGCCTACAGCTCAACACAATGTGACTCGGCTGACACTTTTTGCTCTTCGATTGAGCTGTGCCCAATTGAAAAGGAAAAAGTGGCGACCAAGTTGCGCTGCGTCAAGCTGTAGGCCTACCAACAAAAAAAACAGCAGTGGAAAAGAGGCATTAGTGTGGTTGTGTTTTCTACTTAAGTAACAGACCTTGCTTTTTTCCCAAATGTGGGGTTTTGGGCAGCATTAAACCTACTCCCTTACAGTACTGCGCACTAGCTGAACATGTTATACTGGTGCTGTGCACCTGTTTACTTTCAACCCTGGCATTACACTAATGCTGCTAGTTGTCTCACACTATATTAGAGTTGCTGTCTGTTTTTTACCCAGAACGATCTTATACTGAAGTTGCCTGTCTGTACACCAATGCTGCGGTTTGTCTTAAACACACGATTGCTGCTGCCTGTCTCACACTAACGTTCCCTATCTGTCTCACCCTGGAGCTGTCTGTCTCACCCTGGAGCTGTCTGTCTCCCACTGGTCTCTAGTCGACGCTGCTGGGCCTCCTCGTCTTTGTCCCCGTGCTCCCTTTGGCTCGCCCTCAGTCACCTCTCTCTGGCCTCTCTGCGGTGAAGTCATGATGAAAGTGCTCCCAAATTCAAAGCGGCAGAGAGAGGGGCACGCCATGGCCCCTGCCTTTCCTAGAAACTCTGCGGCCTGGCCCCTCGCTCTATATTCTCTCTCTCTCTTTCTCTCTCTCTCTCTCTCTCTCTCTTTCTCTTTCTATCCCTCTGCCATCTCTCGTCCGGCTGAAAGGGTGTGTGAGCTTCTCCAGATCCTTTGAACTTCCCACCATACGGCCCCCAGACAGTGACGTGTGTGCGTGCGTGTGTGGCTCCGTGTGTGCATGTGTCCCCCCGTGTGGCGCGAGTGTGAGTGTGTGTGTGGCGCGCCGCTCCGATCTCAAGTGAAGCGCACGGCGGGTGGGATTAACCTGTCAAAGCAGACCCTCTACCCTCCACTCCCCTTCCTCCACCCCGCTTCCTCACCCCTCTCCTCGCCCCTCTTCACACTAGACCCCAGGGCTGGACTGGGGGAGAAATAGGGCCCGGGCACTTTTGGCTTAAAGGGGACCCTCATAATTAGCAGCGCTGAACTGACTCACCGGTGGGCCTTGCACCCTTTTGGGCCCCTATTTTCAGAAATGTTTTTTTTTACATTTCTGAAAATAGGGGCCCAAAAGGGTGCAGGGCCCAAAAGGGTGCAGGGCCCACCAGGAAATGCCAGATGGCCAGTCCAGCCCTGCTAGACCCCTCGCCCTTGCCCTCACCCTCCTCATCCCCAGTCCCCGGCCCCCGTCCTAACCTGCTTTTGTCTCGCCGCCGCTGGGCTGGCCTACATGTAGCCCGCCAAGACTCCTCACTCACTCACACCCGCGGTAGGCCCCTCACTCCTCTCTCTATCTCTCTCTTTGTCTCTCTCTCCGTCTCTCTCTCTGTCTCTCTGGCCGCACTGTGTCAGAGCAGAGCCCATGGAAAAGCAGATTGAGCTGACAGGGCAGCCTGGGGCTGATGAGGCGATGGGCAGATATTATGTGTTGCGCACGGTGATGAGTATGGTTTGGAAAGATGATATTCAGAAAAAATATGTCGATGCTGATGAATGCATAACTGGGCCGTGAGCTCAACTGCAAGGGAAACTGCCATGCATGAAGCACTGCAGAGTGATTACTCCGTATTGGGCTGCACAAAAATAATCGAAAATTGTGATAAAATCGTGATATCGGATTCGGGATTTCAATCGGGATTTAAGCGTGGCAATAGTGATATACCTTCGAGAGTGTCCTTGAAGCCAGAACATATACTGACAGGCTGGTGTTTCTGGCCAGAAATCTGTCCACCTAAGTTTCATGCTATAGCCTTTACCTAATTATTTCAATTCATTTTATTTTGCTCATCTCGTATATAATTCATTCAAAAGCAAAACATCTAAAATCTGGATTAATAATCATGATACGATTTTGACCCAAATAATCGTGATTATCATTTTTTTCATAATCGTGCAGCCCTTCTCTGTATTTTGCGATGGCTCGTCCATTTGCACACGCAGCGAGGAAGACATGGATTAAGGCAGATATAAGCTCTTGCTGGTATTCTTTACGACAGTTTATTTTTAAATCGCTACTCAGCCCCTCTTGAGGCTATTATCCTGCCGGGTCAGAAGTCCATAGGAAAAGCTTAGCATCATGTCTAGGATTTGTATGCCTCTCCATCTGGTCTTCACTGACGGGCCCAAGCTAAATGCAGTATGTCAACTACCCTTCAAGAGGAGCACATGTGAATGGAAAGGCTTGGTGTCAGTAATAGCCATCTCTAAGTGCTGACCCATTTTCAACTAGAATGTCCACTCAACTTAACATGAACTGTTAATGTCTGCTTTAGATAGTGAATTCTGTTGCCACAACAAGTAAACAGAAACATGATCAGGAAACACAGAAAACACAATTTTTATAGTGCCTATGTCGAGCAAAAACTCAAAACTTGGCCCACTTCCTTTGATGCAACAAGTTGAGTATTCATATTAAATTTGAACAATAACAATAAAAAAAACACGATTCCAATTTCAGTTATGTAACTTCCCAATTGAAAAATCGACTTTTTTTTTTTTGCTAGCATGATCCATTTGTGTCTGGCTGGTGACAAAGCAGCACATGTGAGATTGCTCTGTCCAGTGTGGTGTGCCGCAACACAATTGTCATGGTGATGGGAGATCTGGGACACTTGAAGTAGGTCAGCCACTTGGTGGCATTTTCAGACACATGGCACACTTTTTTCCCTCTAAACACACAAAACACCGGAATTAACCATCACGGAAGCGGTGCCATGATGAGAAAACCCTTCTTTCTCTGCTGCTGGGAAGGAAAGAAAGAAAGCCACTGGTTTAAAAGGGAGCGGGTCACTTCTTTTTGTCTTTCTTTCTTTTGCTTCTTTCACCTTACCACATAACAGGAAATTTCAGCCTAGTTTCTTCAGACAACATCTGCTAATTTTCTTCACTTTTGTTTCTTTGGTCACTTTTTTTGTGAGTAAATGGTAATCCAGACCTACACCATTTCTGTACACACACACACACACACAAAGTAAATTTATTCACAAAGACCTGAGAGGAGACACAGCTGAGGCTCTCAGATCTCTCGTCCTTCCCCCACACTTCACATCTTCCTTCCTGAAGGCCAACACTGTTGAATAACTTCAGCCAGACCTGTCACAACCTGGCTCACAAATCAGGCAATTGCCAAGGGCCCCCAAACGAAAGAGGGCCCTCTGGTAATGACTGGTAAAGTATGCTAATAAAAATGACAACGATGACAACTTTGTGAGTAAGGCAGCACCTCCCTAAATTCAATGAGAGAACAGTTCAAAATTTCTGCCGAATAGCTTGAAGGGGTGTGGGGTCCCCAGTGGGAGGTCCCCTAGTCCCTATTTGCCGAGGGCCCCCAAAATACCTTGACTCGGCCCTGCATGGCTTCAGCCAGCCTTCCACCCCCCAAATGATGAGGGTGGAGGAGTTGTGGATTGCATGGTGGCCTGTCAGTCGGCTCACAAAATGGATTCCCAATTAAGCACAGCCCCCGACTCCTCTGTCATGGCTCCTGGGGCATGGGCTGGTCTTGACTGGACCTTACTGGTTTGCTTCAGCCTTTGTTGGAGTGTGGAATCCCCCCCACACTCACTCCCTATGCTGAGGTTGATGTCCTTTGAGGATGGATGGGCCTGCCTATAGGCAGCTCTGCTATATCTCATCTGGTTCAGTCATTTCCAACACAAAGTTGAGAAGTGGTAGTTTCTTTAGGGGTAAAAAAGACATTTACAGTATATTACCAAACTGCAATAACTGTTGGAGTGGCATATTTGATTTATTACTTCACAGCAATTGTGAAATCATTAGAAATGGTTTCCTGTTCCTGCTTTCTTCCTCTTTTCAGATCTTTGATTGTGTTCATGCGAAGAATTGTGAGCAACACTTTCTGTGCCCTTCCTTTCATGTATTCATAGTATAGGCAAGGCAATATATTAATGTCAACCATTGGAAATTTCCAAAGCTCCAACAGGGAAAATCTTTTAAGTTCAATAAAACAATAAAATTCTCTCCAATCATGACTTTTAAGATCTTCCACAAACATAAGGTTGTAGGCGGGACATTTCCAGGGGTTTGCCCGGCAAGAAAAACGTGCAGTTTCCACATGCCCACTAAGCGCTAGCTTGATTTTGGTAGATATCATTATCCCTGAAGGGCTACGAAAACTGAGCTACGGTACATGTTAAAACAACCATTTGCCTATTCAGAATCACTTAGGCATGCTTCATTCCACCTAGAACTGATCTAAGTCTGTGAACTTCAAAAGCCTGATTACTGTTGGCAGTTGTTTGAGTAGAGTTGTGGGCTGCTAAACCAGTGCATTATGGGGCCTGCCATTCTTTTCAAATATATGAGAGGGGGTGGGGACAGAGTTCCTGATGGGGGGATAAGAGTAATAGAA
The DNA here is from genome assembly GCF_034702125.1 of Engraulis encrasicolus. NCBI lineage: Eukaryota > Metazoa > Chordata > Actinopteri > Clupeiformes > Engraulidae > Engraulis > Engraulis encrasicolus. The sequence goes on along the minus strand of NC_085875.1, from coordinate 44,559,405 downwards.
ATAGTTACATGTCGTAAAGACACTATGAAGTTGAGGCGCTGAGTAAGGTGTAAGTATGTTCAAAAAAGTTTTTTGTCTTTTTACCAACATTTGAGGATTGCATTTGCATACTATGTGTTTATTCATCTCTTTATAACTTCGGGAGTCTTCCCATAATAAACAGTAATGAGTCACAATCAACGATTAACCGTCAAAATGTGTACAGGAACAATTTCTTTAAATTGTTTTCCCCCATTTCAATGCTATGAAAACCTGGGCTCGGGACTACTGACTCCTTTGTCCTCCCCTCGGTTGCCTTGTCTGCAGAGCACACCAGTGTGATAAGAAGTTAGCTCTGCTGGGGTGCATTTCTCGACTGCATAGTTGTTAGCCAGATAGCAACTTGGGTTGCCAATGGGAAATTGCATTGAAAACTACCAAGTAGCTGAAGTAGTCTATGGTTTCGAGAAATGCACCCTGAAGAGCACAACAGGCTCCTAGTGAAGCATTGTGGGATGGAGGAGGAAAGATGGAGGAGTACGACAAAATTCCAAGAATCTGGGCCTCATTTGCCTACTCCTCCCCCTCCTCCTCCACCTCTCCGTGACAAATCTGCCCTGCATGTGCACAGGCCTGGACTGGTAATCTGGCATACAGGACATTTCCCAGCCAGATGGGCTGCCAGTTCTCTGGGGCAGATGCCGTTGGATTGTTTTGTATCTTCTTAGAATTTACCAAGGGTGTTAGTATTGTATTGGTATTTTGACATGTACAGGGGAATGTGCAAAAATGACCCATCCTGATTTTTGTCCCAGTGCAGTCATGCATGTGCAATTGTGGGGTTGACATGCTTAATGGCGTTGTGGTGAGTGAGAGCCATACTAGTACATGAATACATAATGGTTTCTTGTAGGAAAAGAAAAATGCCTCTCCCACACACTGGGTCATGAATGAGAAAACTAGACTGCCCCCTCACCACCTCCCACCCTCCCCAACTTCCCTCCAACTGTTGACATTTTGTGTTATTAGAGCTGTGTGGAGCTCCTTCAGATGAAGGACACATACTAGACAGATTTTCCTCAGAGGAATTAAAAAATAATAATAATCAGTTATCATGCTTCAGCCTACAACTTTCTAAAAGCCTTAAAGGCCAACATACAGATGTAATTCTCCAAGTGCTGCCAAATTGTGCAATAATACTTATAAACAACCCAGATCCCTCCACACAAGTGAAAGGAAAATACAGGATATATATCCAGTCAGGCTAATGCCATTATGCAACACTGCCTTGTGGAGATACCTGGAAAAATATTGGGGCTGTTGCGTTCTTCTTTTCATGGTGAAATCCAAGCATGAACGTACAAGTACCGGTACATACAGAATTTTTTAGAGCTATGATTAATATTACCCATTTTAAGTGGAGAAGAGTAAATAACTTGGGGATATTTTGTAGGATATCTGTTTTGCAAGTTTTTTTTTCTATTGATCAAATACATTTAGAGGTGATTCAATAAAAGTTTGAAGTGGGTAAACATTTTGGGAGAGCATGTATACAGTATGTATACAGTACAATACCCTTCTAATAGATCAAAGTGGATTATCAGATCTTTTCTTTGTATTCACAAAGGACCACCAACAAATATTTAATTACGACTGCTAAGCCTGCAGTCGTGCAAAAGCTAGTATGCAAACATATTTTTCGAGATAACTGGAAACATGTTGGAGCTGTTGCTTTCTACTTTGTATGATGACATCCAGATCATATAGTGACTACTTTAGTTTACACATCCGTTTGAGAACTATTAATTGTAGTATACTTAAATTAAATGAATTTTAATACACACCTATTCAACAGTGATTGAAAGTGTTAATTCCTATTTTGGGACATAGTGTATGCAATTTCAAGTCCCTAAACCACATTCTCGTTCTCTTCATACGGATATTACTACTAGTGCTAGAACCCACACAACACTTTTTGACGAATCTCAGCTACAGAGAACCCTACCCCACCACAAGGCAATGAAAGAAGACAAAATGGTGATTAAAAATGTTTGTATTCCAATATAGCACACAATCTCATGTGTAGTCTGTCGCAAAAGAACATTTGGCACAACCAAAACAAGGTGAAGACTGGCTGTGCCGTCTCATCCTGTGAATACAGGCTTGAGGTCACATGCAGGGTACAGGACAAAACTGTGTACCTTTCACGACGCTCTCTCACACACAGGCAGTCGCGCACACACACATACAGTACACACATATTGTGTATCTTAATATTATTAAAACATCTACCATCTGAGGGTAGCAGATGGATTTCCTGCAGTTCCAAAGTCCCAGGGAACACTTCTGCTCACCATATCTGTGAAACACGAGAAAATAGTGTCTTTCGTGATGTGAAGTTGATCATTTTTCCCAAATGCATGGTGCTTTCTATGTCTCTTACGTATCTTTGTGGTGGTGGTGGTTGTCATCCCAGGTGGTTCACAAACTGTTTAGAAGCAGTCTCTGCCACCTCTGTCCCCATCCGCACCCCCATCCCCACCCTATCCTCTTCCTCCTCCACCCCTCCCTCTTCCTCTACCCCATCCTAGCCTCGACCTCTTCGGTGTGACGCAACCAAGGTCTTCGACGTATCTTTATGGTGGTGGTGGTGGTTGTCATTCCAGGTGGTGAATAAACAGTTTAGAAGCGGCCTCTGCCCCCTCCCCCCCTCCCCCCACCCCATCCTCTTCCTCCTCCTCCACCACCCCTGCCTCTTCCTCTTCCACCTCCTCCTCCCCAGCCTCCACGGCCTCGGCCTCCTCCTCCTGTCTGCAGGTGTCCGGCGGATCTCCTGATCTTCCTCCGCTCCTCATGGTGATCTCGCTCCGCCCTCTGCTGAAAGCGCTGCTTCTCAGACTAAAAAACACACACACACACACATAACACACACGTACACATGCACGCACGCACACACACAGACAGACATGGACACAGACGAAAGTTAGACAAGTGGAAATGAGGGGGGCATTTTGTCTGGGACAGGCACAAATCAAGCGCCTATAAAACAGCGGCTTTGATTGGACCTTTTTCACTGGTCCGTGTAGCCTTCTGGTCTGGACCCATCACTTACGGAGGAGTTTAGAGGAGTCTCGTGCTTAGACAAGCCTCGTCTGGTGGGAGCCAGACACGCTTTACAGTACACCAGTCTGGAGTGCAATAAATAGAAGACCTGGATGTGTAAACAATGGTGTTCTGGTGTGTTTGTGTAAAACAGAGTCAACGTGAACACATCCCTCCCCGGAGAGGCCAGGTGTAGGACCAAAAAAGACAGAAGACCAAACAAAAAGTGCCTGCATGGCACGCAACTAAAAGCTTTAACTGATGGGCCCTTATGAAGGCTTCTGGTGAAGTTGAAACCGTGCCAATGTGCTCCTTCAATAAACCTCATGTGTGTACGGGAAATTCCAAAGACACTGGCCCTCATTTATCAAAGCAGCGTACGACGAGAATCATACGTACGTCGTGCGTACGTTCGTTTTCTACGACCAGTTGGTATTTATCAAATCTCATCGTAAGCGCAGGAAAGATGAAATCCTACGACTGCTCTCAGATGGTGTACGCCGATTTCAAGTTGGACTTGAGATGACTATGATCACCAACTTGAGCAGCAGTTGTAGCGCAACAATTCATTATCATAAATATGTGGCCTATATAATTACAAAATGTTTTTACATTGTATATTTTGGCTATAAGTCAACGTCTACCTGTTTGAATTGGTGCACCCTTCCTGGGAGCGCTGCGTTAATTTGGCATAGGAACAAGAGAGTTCTAATTTGTGATTTTAAGTGATGTGTGAATATTTGTGCAATATAGGCCTACAGCCGCGTATTGGAATGTGCCTTCAGTCGTCCCTTCTTTTTAACAGCTGGGAGTTCATGCGCACATCAATCAATAGCTTACAGACAGTAGCCTAATAATCTCCCGGTTGAGTTTCGACGTTTGATCGCACACAACTATATCCGAATATAGGCTACACCTGACACGTGTGTGTCCTGTAACATTTTATAGTCGTCCACTCCATAGGTGGAAACCGGCTATCCGGTCGAAGGACTGGAGCGCTGGAGAGAAGCAGGGCGCACATGAGCGCGAGAAGGACAGCGCACTGGACATGTAACTCACCTTCCCCAACCAATTGTTTGGACACTGTTTGTTGGCCAGTTTCACGTAGGACCCTTTTCTTGACCTCGTTTACAAAATATCATCATATTTAATTTTCATATATTTAAATAATATTCATTAAAAAATATCTTCATTATGTCTACTGTAGTCAGTCAAACATTTCATTCTAGACTAACCATCATTATTTGGAAATCAATCTCTACCCCTTCCATATTGAGAACCGAAACACTGTTGACTAGGCTACTGCTGTTGATTATTTCCACGTGTTATTTTGTTGTCTACCTCGCGTAAAGCCTAATTTCAAGCTGTCAATCAACCAGAAACGTGGATGTTTTAGTCGGTTTGCGTCTCTCCATGTCGCAAACTCAGGGGTGCGGTCTCCTTCCCGCCAGTTTAGAGAAGGTGTGATTATTCTAATTACGATGGTTTTCAGACGCTGGATTTATCAACAGCCGCTCGCATTTACGATGAGATTGGAGACGTACACATGTTTAGTAAATCTCACGTGAGCCTCGTCGTACGACAAGATCTGCGCTCATTTCTGCGATGGTTTCTACGCAAGTTTGATAAATGAGGGCCACTGTGTGAAGACGGTACTTAAAGTGGAAGCCAAAAAAAAGGCACAGAAGGTGATTTAGAAGTATTTAATGTCTGAATTGTATCAGCTTACAATTACACTTCAGGTTAACTGCATTAGCTTCCAGGTGACTGCTTGTAAAAGGATGCTTTTTTGGGGGGGGGGGGTTACCTAGGATGAGCGAATTCGGCAGATGGATGAGAAATGTTGAACACAAAACATTAAACAATTAAAGTTGGCTTAGACAAACCCAAAGTTCAAGATCAGACATTCATTTGGCTTCTCCCCCCTAGAAGGATGACTTGTTTCTATTTGGGTGAAACCCCGTTTTAATAGAATGGAACCATCGGACCCACAGAAGAACATGGGTGCTACACAATCTCACCAGAATCTCCATCTGCATTTTCAGCACAGATGAATTGTTCGGGATTGCACTACAGTGCAAAAAAGAACGAAAAAAAAGAAACAATGTGGAAAAGTTCTCTAAATGTCAACGGTGGGTGATTCAGTCACAAAATGGCAGAAATTTACAGCTGGCCCAGTTGGATAGTGGGAAATGGGAAAAGACCAAACCACACCGATCCTCAGCCACAGAATGGAATGACCTTTTGACATCTCAGCAAGTTTCTGTCATGTTATATGACCCATGCCTCCTGTCACCACATATTTCCCAAGTTATCAACGCGTGTGTGAGAGTATGCGCGTGTCTACAGTACATAAAAAAGAGATCCATAGATCATGTCAGGGAGACAGGGTGGTCTACAACACAAATCTGGTGTCTATTTTTATATCCTTAATTGCCCTGTAGATTTAACCACAGTCGTGTGTGAGTATGTGGGTGTGCGTGTGCGAGTTTGTGTGTGTGCGCGTGTGTGCGTGTGTGGGCATCAGGAAATACTGTCACCCTGCAGAGTGGAGCAGAGGTAGAGCTGAAACAGACCTCCCAGACAGAGCGGAGGAGAGGGAGAGAGGGGTGGAGAGGAGAGGAGAGGAGACAGGAGGAGAGGAGAGGTGAAGCATTGTGGGATGGAGGAGGAAAGATGGAGGAGTACGACAAAATTCCAAGAATCCTCCACCTCTCTGTGACAAATCCGCCCTGCATGTGCACAGGCCTGGACTGGTAATCTGGCATGAGGAGAGTAGAGTAGAGTAGAGTAGAGTAGAGGAGAGGAGAGGAGAGGAGAGGAAATGAGTAGATGAGGAGAGCAAAAGAGAGTAGTGTCCGTGTGCTCTTGTCTGTGGTGGTAGTGGCCCTCAACCTTCTAGATCAGACACTCAAACCTGTTGAGAAGATTATACTCCAAAACTAACACGACAAAAAACAGGATTAACAGCATGCGTGGCATTCAATGTTCTGCATATTTCCCAAATGGATGGGAAGGAGGGAGAAAGGGAGGCTGACCAAAGCCAGCTATATTCCAGAAATGACACGTTGGAAGAGGAGCATGAAACTGTGACAAAGAACAGGACTCAGGACTGTGTGTGTGTGCGTGCATGCGTGCGCTACGGATTGACGCACCAGCATTTTTTAAACAATAAATGAGGGGTCAGCAAAACCTCAAGCTGCAAAATGGGGAGAGAGCGAGGGATAGAGAGAGCGAGAGAGTAGAGAAAAGCAGAGAAGAGAAGAGAAGAGAAGAGGAGAGGAGAGGAGAGGAGAGAAGAGAAGAGAATTGAAGAGAAGAGAAGAGAAGAGAGGAGAAGAGAGGAGAAGAGAGGAGAAGAGAGGAGAGGAGAGGAGATGAGAGGAGAGGAGAGGAGAGGAGAGGAGAAGAGAGGAGAAGAGAAGAGAAGAGAAGAGAAGAGAAGAGAAGAGAAGAGAAGAGAAGAGAGAGGGGAAAAAGGCATGGGTGTGAGCGGTCTCTGCTTTCCCACACCGCCGTGGTGGCCCCAGTGCGACCCCAGTCACCCTCTTAGGGCCCATCTGCACACTCCCAGGAGGAGAGACACCAGGGGTGCAGCGGAAGAAGACAAGAGAGAAGAGGGGTGGAGTGGAGGAAGAGAGGAAGAGAGAAGAGGTGAAGAGGAGGGTAGAGCTAGAGATGATGGGTGGGGGAAGAGGGAACGAGAGGATAACAGAAGAGGGAGAGGAGGAAGAGGAGAGGAGACACAAAGGGAGAGATGAGGAATGGAGTGGCGGAAGGCAAGAAGAGTGATAAGGAAGAGGGGATGAGGGGTGGACTGGAGGAAGAGAAGAGGAGTGAGGAGGAAAGAAGGGGATACACAAGGCGAGAGCGGAAAAGGGGAGTGGAGGACGAGAGGAAGAGAAGCAGAGTGAAGAGGAACACAGGGACAGAGGGAGAAGAGAGAGGGAAGAGACGAGGGGGTGGGAGAGGAAAAAAGAGAGCTAGGGATGGGGTGCAGGAGGAGAGGAGGGGAAGAGGGAGGAGAAGAGGGAAAGAGGGCGCAGCCAGGGGATGACAGCCACAGACAGGATGAACAGACCGCCAAAAGACAAAACGGGGTAAGAAACGTGTTTGTGTGTGTGTGTATATGCGTGCGCAAACTACGCATGCAGTGACGGCTTTACACTGATTTACTCCCCGTCCTGGACCCTCTCTTGGCACTTCTGTGATATTGTGTGTGTGTGTGTGTGTGTGTGTGTGTGTGTGTGTGTGTGTGTGTGTGTGTGTGTGTGTGTGTGTGTGTGTGTGTGTGTGTGTGTGTGTGTGTGTGTGTGTGTGTGTGTGTGAGTGTGAGAGCGTGTGTGTGAGCGTGTGTGTGTGAGCGTGTGTGTGTGTGTGAACTCCCTGCTCCCCCTGGGCCTCCATCGCAGGATGTGTTCACACCACATTAGAGTCCTCTGGCCTGGCAGATGTGCTGCCTGCTCTTTCGGAGCTGGATTTGCTCCCCACTGGGATAACAGCTACTAGTACAGTTGTGCTCATATGTTTACATACCCCAGCAGAATAAACGCTTTCTTCGCGATTTCTCACAAAATATGAAGGATTACACAAATCCTTTTTTTTCACTCATTGCTAGTGACTAGCTTAAGATATTTATTAGCAATATTCTGTGTTTACTCTTTCAAAGGCATGATCACAACCCAAACTACCCAAATGACCCTGTTCAAAAGTTTACATACCCTAGTTGCTAATGCTGAATATGGCCCTGTTTAACATCAGGGACCGCTCTAAATTGTTTGTGGTAGTTGTGGATAAGGCTCTTAATGTTCTCAGATGACAGAACAGCACATTCTTCCTGGCAGAATGGTTGTTTCCTATAATATTTTTGGGTGTCTTGCTGGAACCTCACATTTGAGGTTTCCCCTGAATGGCTCAATGATGTTGAGATCAGGAGAGTGAGACGGTCGCTCAAAAACTTCATTTTATTCTTTCTGAAGCTAGTGACGGGTTGATTTGGCTTTCTGTGTTGAAATATTGTCATGTTGGCATGTCCAAACAATGGACCATGTGCAGTTTCAAGGCTGATGTGTGTCAAGTGTCCTCCAGTATTTTTCACAGGGCAATGTATTCATCATTCTGCAAGTATGGATCAAAAGTATAATGCATTTGTAACTCAAATGTCCCCATGAAATCAGTGGTCCATGACCATGTTTCACAGAAGGGTATGGTGTAACTTTCATCATAGGCTCCATTGACTGTTCTCCAAATGGTACTGTTAATAGTGGCCTAAAAAAGTTCCATATTGATCTCATTTTTCCAAATGACTTTGTCACAGGCATTTTGATGCTTCTCACTGTGCTATTTGGTGTATCATATGCAAAATAACATGTTTGCATTTTTGTGGTAATGGCTTTCTCCTGGCAACCCCCAACAGCCCATCTTTCCTCAAGTGCCAACATTTTTTCATGTTGTCCTATATTTCACCTGAAGTTATTTTTTTGGTTGTCCTATGCCTCCTGAACAATTTCCCTTGCAATGATCATTGCAATGCAATGATTCCCTTGCCCATTGGCTTGATTCCAACCAAACTCCTCATATTGCATTTCTGAATTGAAATTCCAACGGTGCCAACATGACAATATTTCGACACAGAAAGCCAAATCAACCCGTCATTAGCTTCAGAAAGAATAAAATGAAGGTTTTTGAGCGACCATCTCACTCTCCTGATCTCAACATCATTGAGCCACTCAGGGGAAACCTCAAATGTGAGGTTCCAGCAAGACACCCAAAGATATTATAGGAAACAACCATTCTGCCAGGAAGAATGTGCTGATTTGTCATCTGAGAACATTAAGAGCCTTATCCACAACTACCACAAACAATTTAGAGCGGTCCCTGGTGTTAAACAGGGCCATATTCAGCATCAGAAACTAGGGTATGTAAACTTTTGAACAGGGTCATTTGGGTAGTTTGGGTTGTGATCATGCTTTTGAAAGAGTAAACACAGCATATTGCTAATAAATATCTTAAGCCAGTCACTAGCCATGAGTGAAAAAAAGGTTTTGTGTAATCCTTCATATTTTGTGAGAAATCGCGAAGAAAGCGTTTATTCTGCTGGGGTATGTAAACATATGAGCACAACTGTATATACTATGATACAGCAGAAAAGACCACACTCTCTTCCTTGTCGTCTATACTAAAAAAGACATTTTAGTTTGGCTGGTAGAAAATACCAACTTACTGGCCACTTTGACCCAATGATGAGTGTGTTTGACTACTAAGATTAACATCTACTAGCCATTTTAGCTGGTGATGAAAAAAGTTAATTCACAGCCCTGGTTAATATCCCAGTGAAGTTACAAAGACGAAATTTCATCCTGAAGCAATCCTCTGTGTCAGAGCTACATCCTGTACTCCAAGTCCATCTTTGGGCTGCTTCACACAGCTCAACTCTACTCAACTGCTGCTGCGAGTCTGGGGTGCATGGCACTGACTTATATGTTGCATGGCTCCAGATTGTAGTTGCTAACTGCGTTAGCTACTTTGTTGGTTGCAATGCAACTTCCCACTGGCAACGACCCAAGTTGCTAACTGGCCATCAACTATGCTTTCGAGGAACACAACCCTGGTCTTTTAACTAGTGGCCCATGACTGGCTTGGAAGCTCTACTGAAATTATAGGACCTTAGTTGCCCTGTCATTTGCAGATGAAAAAACACACACACAGCACTATACTACAGTAGGTTGACACAAGAGAAAATCTCAGACTCATGACTTTGTATTTGTGGAGTGGTGTGTTGTGACCTTGGGGCTGCCATGACCTGACACAATCTGTAACGTTGCCGACAAACTCCCTTTGGCCTTCCAATGAATCACTTTCTATTTGCTTTGTTGACCAACAGATTTGTACCATTGCCTTTAACCTATAAAATACAAGTGGCCCTAAAATGAGCTTACATTCATTCAAACTTTTTTTTTTAAATGTTGATGGCAATCAGAGGTGGAACAGTTGTACACAGGGCCCCAGGGCAAGACACTGATAGGGCCCCCATACAGTCTGCCAAGGTGACAATAGGGGCCCCCCACCACAAATATGTAAGGGCACTGGGGAAAATACCCTACCCACTCGCCCTACACCTTCACCCCTGATTGCATGCCAACATTTCTGGGAAATTCTTACAGTAATTCCTACACCATCACCAGATTATATCAAAAGTGAGATATAAGTAGTCTGGGAACAGTCCGTTCATTTCCTCAAAGGGGATGTCAGTCTTAACTGTTTAAAACTTCATAGAAAGCTAGTTTCGCGACATGATGGATCTGAAAACGAACTACAAGCGTTTGTTCATCTTGGTCTCCGTTCCATTCTGCATTTGGGATCCCAATTCGGATGAAGATTTCAGCAAGGTTTTCCACGTTGTTGTTCAGATCCGAACGATCATGCAAGGCATCATGGGACTTCCCAGGCCAGCTTTTCACGACATCTCTTTGCCTTTGCGGTATTGACTAAAAGGTTTGTTCTGTTGCCTTTAACCTATACAATATATGTAGACCTGACAACGCCTCCAACCCCCCACACGCACACATCACCACTACCCCATCCCAAAATGAGCTCATATCAAAATATTATTTTAGCCATGTTGATTGCAATATGCAAGCAAACATTTCTGGGAAGTTCTTAGTAATTACACACAGAACAAGGTAAGAGTTAGAACTAAAAAAAATGTGCGCTGTATCGTCAATTGTTTTGAGGCCAATGTGTCACCAATAAGTCATACTTGGGCTTCTTTACATTCCAAAGCTAGGCTGCCACTATCCTCCATTAATTAATTGTGTTCCACTTGTAGGGGGGTAGGAGACTCAGACAGACCAAAGGAGCTATTGTGTTATTCTTTCAAGACTGATTGCTGATTGTGAGCTCTCTATGGCTCATCATGCATCTTTTAACTTTCCCACAACACTTCACTGACACAACTGTATGCCAGCTACTCCCTCAGTTAATTATTTACAATAATTAAATAACCCTACAACTCACCCCATGCCCCGCACACACACTCCTCTGCTACAAGCACCTTGGCTGTTTAATTCTCTAAGTAGCCTTCCTTAATCATCAGTTTCTTGAGGAGTCATGCAGAAATAACACTAACTATCAAAGCATGAACACAAACAGTACATGCATGGAGGAAAGATGTTGAGGTCAGCAGTTTTAGCAGCCCTTGGTGGTCATTTTGTCTCCTTAATTGTTTTGGTCATATTAACCCAACCAACCCCTGACCTCAACTGGGTGACTTGTGTGCCTCAATAGATTGTTTGGCCAGTCCAAGTATCTGCACCCTCCATCTACAATATAGCACCACAATCCAACTAAAATAACCAAAAATGTTCCCCATTTATCAAGCCACCCACATTAGCATGTGTTTAAATTAATCAAATTCAGCCATTGTTCACTGAGTGATAATATAAAATGCTAAAACCTTGGTGATGTGTATATAAAAAGATCTATTGATCTACAATATATCCAAGTCCCATTGCCAAGGGATACTCTGCTTACCTTTTTCAGTGTGAACGTGAGCTGTTTGCTGCCAACGGCCGAATCGGCCAGATTGGACATCCCCGCGCTCTCATCCAGCCTCAGACGCTCCTCTAAGGTGGCCCTGTAACACACACACACACACACACACACACACACACACACACACACACACACACACACACACACACACACACACACACACACACACACACACACACACACACACACACACACACACACACACACACACACACACACACACACACACACACACACAAATTAGGAACTGGAGGACACTCTTATTTGCTTCTAACAAACATTTACAGTGAAACAGTGGACTAGCCTGGTGGGGCCATAAGCCTTCTGGCTGAATTATAGCTGGGTGTGGTGTGAGGGTTTGTATTTGACCAGGTCATTTTTTTCTACCTTGTACTACAGTCTTTCCCCAGAGGTGCATAAAGTGAAAGTAGAAGAGCTGTAACAGTGTATTTAATGCATTAGGGGCAGTGGAAGGCCTGGTGTAAGACCCTTTACTAGTGTT
>NC_085875.1:44507269-44539769 GCF_034702125.1 Engraulis encrasicolus | reverse complement strand
GTGACCCTAGATCAATTTTTTAAAATGGAGAAACAAATTAACATGGTCGTAAAATACAGTTTTTATCAACTAAGGTTTTAATCCAAGGCTAAACCTGTTTTATCCGTGTTCTTTTCTTTGAAGGCCTCGTTTATTTTTCCTCTATTCATTTGAGTTAACAAGAAAAAAGGAGTCCTTCAAAGAAAAGAACATGGTCCCTAAAGTCAAATATGGCAAAGTTTCCCTGATGCTTTTAGGTTGCTTTGCTGCCTCTGGCACTGGACTGCTTGACCGTGTGCATGGAATTATGAAGTCTGAAGACTATCAACAAATTTTGCAGCATAATGTAGGAGTCCACCCCTGAATCCCATAGAAAACCTATGGAGAGATCTCAAAACGGCAGTGTGGAGAACGCACCCTTCAAATCACATCAAGGATGGTATAAAATTCCAGCAGAGCTTTGTAGGAAACTCATTGATGGTTATCAGAAGTGGTTGTTCGCAATTATTTTGTCTAAAGGTTGTGATACCAAGTATTAGGCTGAGGGTGTCAATACTTCTGTCCGGCCCATTTTTGGAATTTTGTGTAAAATGGTCATTCATTTGACTTTTTTTCATTCTCTTTTGTGTTTTTTCATTGCAAGACAAACAAATGAAGATATTAATAACAAAGCATTTGTGATTGCAATCATTTTCTGTAAGAAATTGAGTAATATCTGACAGAATTGAAGGGGTGCCAATACTTTCAGCCAGCACTGTATATCACGAAAGTGAGTACACCCCTCACAGTTTGTGAGTATATCTTTTAATAGGAAAGCAAATTTCACTTTGACACAATGATTAATGACCTTTTAACAACATATTTAACCGCTTACATTTCTTGTTCACTTAGAAAAAAACAAAATACAGCCATTAATGTTTGAACATGCACTCACAAAAGTGAGTACACCCCAGATTAAAATCCGGTACAGAAGGGGCTGTGTTGGCTCGAATCGTCTCGAAATGAAAAGGCATTAAAAGGGAGGTCATCAGTGTGCGTTTCAACCTTTCTTTGCATTGAACTTTTACATTTTGAGTGTGCACCCGGCTTAAATAGATTGGTGTGAGATTATGCAATCCTATGGAGAATAACATGATCTGCTTCAGTAGTCACAGTGCATGTTGACGTGCACGTTTCTTTTAGGTGTATTTCAGATTGCCAATGTTGACAGCATTCATGCATCCCCAAACCATGTCAGTCCCAATACCATGCTTGGCTATTGAGAGGATAAACGTTTTTGTAAAACTCACTTGTTTACCACCGCACATGCTTGACACCATCTAAAGTAAATTTGTTTATCTTGGTCTCTTCAGATCACACGACATGGTTCCAGTGATCCATATCCTTGGTCTGTTCATCTCTCTTGAGAGCAAGATAAACAAATTTGCTGTAGATGGTGTCAAGCATGTGTGGTGGTAAACAAGTGAGTTTTACAAAAAGTGTATCCTCTCAATAGCCAAGCATGGTAGTGGGACTGACATGGTTTGGGGATGCATGAATGCTTTTAAATGTGAGTAAACATTTAATTAAATGTTCAAACATTAATGGCTGTATTTAGTTTTTTTCTGAGTGAAAAAGAAATGTAAGCGGTTAAAAATTTTGTTAAAAGGTCACTAATCATTGCGTCAAAGTGAAATTTCTCTAATGCTTTCCTATGAAAAGATATACTCACAAATCTCCAAAAACTGTGAGGGGTGTACTCACTTTCGTGATATACTGTTTAATGTTAAGACTATCTAAGTCAACCTGTGATGCCCCCATTAGCTGGCCAGGGTCTTGGAGAAGGCTAAACAAAAAGTGACACCTCTTTGGGTACTGACAAGTCAAGGGTGGTGAGAGCAATGTAACGGCATGGTGAACTTGACCAGAATTGCGCTTTACATGGTGTTTACACCATTTTTAAGCACGAATGCCAAAAAACAAAAAGACAAAATGCTAAAATGTATCTTCAAAAAACGAGAACCAAATAGAATGTCTCCACATACTGCACAATCAAGAACCACTAAAAACAGCCATCAGCTGTGGCAACCACATACAGCAGACAAGCAACCACTGTGGAACACTTTGCTCATTCAACTTCAAGGGCACAAGTCATTGTTCCCATTTCTCTGGATCTGGCCCGACAGGGTGATGCATTTCGCAGGACTGGGGTAAATAACAAAGAAAAGCACCAGATTTCTCTTTAACATGTTTAGGTCAGCATTGACGTTATGTGCGTGGAACAAAAACTTGGACTCAAAGCCATGTGGTTCATGTGGTTCTTCTGGAGAGCCACACAGAACTGTGTCAACTGGCCTGACAACCATAGTGGTGTAGAGGTCAGCAGAACACTAACTCAAGTGGAGAGACAAAGAGGAGGAGAGAGAGAGAGAGAGAGAGAGAGAGAGAGAGAGAGAGAGAGAGAGAGAGAGAGAGAGAGAGAGAGAGAGAGAGAGAGAGAGAGAGAGAGAGAGAGAGAAAAGAGAGAAGAGAGAGAAGAAAGAAGAGTGTGAGAGAGAGAGAAAGAGAGAGAGAGAGAGAGAGAGAGCAAGAGATTGTGAAAGAGAGAGAGAGAGAGAGAGAGAGAGAGAGAGAGAGAGAGAGAGAGAGAGAGAGAGAGAGAGAGAGAGAGAGAGAGCGAGAGCGAGAGAGAGTGTGTGTGAAGTATATGTGAGTATGTGCAAGTCTGCTAAGTTTGAGAGAGAAAGTCTACATGTGTTTCTTTGAGTGTATGTGTGTGGCGTATGTGTTAGAATGAGTGTGTGTGGTGTGTTGTGGTATGTGTGTGTGTGTATGTGTGGTGTAGTGTGGTGGGGTGTGTATGTGTTTGAGTGAAATTGCTCCTTCTCCTCTCCTTCTCCTCTCCTTCTCCTCTCCTTCTCCTCCTCCTCTCCTCTCCTCTCCCCTCCTCTCCCCTCCTCTCCTCTCCTCTCCTCTCCTCTTCTCTCCTCTCCTCTCCTCCCCTCCCCTCTCCTCCCCTCCCCTCCCCTCTCCTCCCCTCTCCTCTCCTCTGCCTCTCCTCCCCTCATCTCCCCTCCCCTCTCCTCTGCCTCTCCTCCCCTCATCTCCCCTCCCCTCCCCTCCCCTCCCCTCTCCTCCCCTCTCCTCTCCCCTCCCCTCCCCTCCTCTCCTCTCCTCTCCTCGTGGGGGTGACTTCCTGTCTGTATCGGGGGGCCTGGAGATTTACTGGGCTCTTTACGTAAAGGCGTAAAGGCTAGCTGGCAGGCAGCCCGGAGCATGTGGGAAAGACCCTGGGTGGCCCCCGCTAATTACCAGGAGAGGAGAGGAGAGGAGAGGAGAGGAGAGGAGAGGAGAAGAGAAGAAAGGAGAGGAGAGGAGAGGAGGGGAGAGGAGAAGAGGGGAGAGGAGAGGAGAGGAGGGGAGGGGAGAGGAGAGGAGAGAGTAGAGCGGAGAGATTAGAGGAAAGTAGAGGTTAGGAGAGGAGAGCAGAGGAGAGGGACAGAAGAGGTAAGGAAAAGGATGCCAAAGGAGAGGAGATGAGAGGAGAGAAGAGAGCAGAACAGAAAAGAGCAGAGAGAGGAGAGGAAAGGAGTGTAGAGCAGATGTGCGTAGAGCAGAGGAGAGAAGTGAGGAATGGAGAGGTGAGCAGAGGAAAGGAGATAGAAGAGGAGAAAAGAGAAGAGAGAGTGCAGGAGAGGAGTGTAGAGGAGAGGAGAGGAGAGAGGAGAGGAAAGTAGAGGAATGGAGTAGAGAGGAGAGGAGAGGAGAGGAGAGAAGGGGAGAGAGGAGAGGAGCAGGAGAGGAGTTGAGTGTAGTGGAGAGGGGATCAGAGGAGAGGAGAGAAGAGAAGAGGAGACGAGAGGAGATCAGGCATCAGCACGGGATGCCCTTTAAGCAATACACCACACCACACCACATCACACCACACCACACCACACCGCTCGTCTATGAAGCATGCAAAAGAGACGGTTCAGAAAGTATAGGGGGTTTTGGAGAGAGCTCGTCTGCGTGGCTGGCCCGCCTTGGAGCGAGAAGGAGCCAATGTAAAGGATGCTCTTTAGCTCTCTCTCGCACGCATGAGGGATACCTGGGTGGTGACTCACAACCACATCAGAGGCGCTAATGCACACGTTTGGAAGGGGGGCGGAGGGGCGGTGAAGCACTTGTGGAATTCCTAGAGCTTGAAAAAGAAGCGCTGGTTCTTGGAGTCAGTCGTGGAAAAAAAATGGCCTTCTTACAGGTACAGTCAGGAGGGGACTACACTCACACACTCCTATAGCAATCATGCTAACCAAATAGCTAGTTTTCTAGAGCTCGGCATTTAGCTTAGCAAGTTTATTTTGTCCAACATTCAAACAATACACGAAACAAGTTGTATACTACTGATATTGCAACCCATCACACGTCGGTATGCAAACAGTCATACAATGAAACGAAAATCGGCCGTAGGCCAAATGGCAATGTAGGAGGTAGGTAAGTTTAGGACTAGGGCTTGCAGCAGGTAATGGTCAAGTATGACATGAAAAACGATTTTACTGTTTATTTATAAGTGACAAACTAAACAGCTTTGGAAATAAAACAGCTGTTTTGTTTCAGTTGACGCAATGTCTCATCGTCTGAACATGCTGAAGAAAGACGTTCACTGACATTTCATAACTAACCAAATCTTCAATTAGCTAATTATATTCCGGCCATAGCCCCCCATAACAAAAATGGACAGAGCCAAGGAGAACAGGGCAAAATGATTCAGAATGGATCTCAACACCTCTACTTCCTGTGCAAACCCCACCTGCCATCATGACCACCTTCTACAGAGGGACCGTTGAGAGCAACCTCGTCAGCTGCATCACTGTATTGGGCGGGAGCTACACTATCTGCAACAGGAAAGCCCTATAGCATATGGTGAACGGAGCTGGGAAGATCATCAAGACACAATAGGCCTGGTATAGAGAGAGAAACATGACTTTCATTTCCTTGTATCACCTGTGCATACGAAGAAACGGACAATAAAAGTTGACTTGACTTGATGAGAACTGACATTCTCGTAATTTCAATTTCCTTGCATCATCTGTGCATATGAAGAAACTGACAATAAAAGCTGACTTGACTTTATGAGAACAGAAATTCTCGTAATTCAAAATTCCTTACATCACAGCTGACTCGACTTGACTTGACTTGACTTGAGAACTGAAATTCTTAGCTAAAGCCCTACCTTTCTCTCACTCACACACACAAACTCACAAACTCTCTCTCACATACACTCACACACACCTTAGTAGAGGGGGGGTTCACTCTCTACTACAAAACTGCTTGTTCTGAGAGCATATAATGAGAAATGTAATTTCAATTCCTTTGTATTTCCAGTGCATGTGAAAAAAATGACAAGAAAACTGACTTTGACTGTAATATTAATAAGCCAAATAGAGCAAAAGGTAACATAAGGTCACCAGTGTTGCAATACAGTCACAATGACCACATCAGGAGATTGCAAGGAGAAGCTGAGAAACTCAGAGAGACTAAACTCTGAGAGAGAGAGAGAGAGAGAGAGAGAGAGAGAGAGAGGAGAGAGAGAGAAGAGAGCGTGTGAGTGAGCGAGAGCAAGCGAGAGAGAGAGAGAAGAGAGCGTGTGAGTGAGCGAGAGCAAGCGAGAGAGATAGAGAGAGAGTGCGAGTAAGCAAGCGAGAGAGAGTGAGAGAGAGAGATAGCGAGCAAGAGAGAATATCGTGTACAAAGGACATAAAACCAACAAAGTTACTCCTGTGAGTGTCCAGGGCAACATGCTCCCTTTGCCAATAACGCACAGATGCACGCACGGATGCACGCACGCACGGATGCACGCACGCACGCACGCACGGTCAGGAATGATGTGTGCGGAGGAGCTAAGTAGTGTAGTGTGTCACAGAGGAAAGAGAGAGAGAGAAGAAATACTGGTGTCTGACCCCCATTCAGGTCTCTTGTCTATAGATGTGAGGAAGGCAAGAGGTGCTGGCAGGAGGGGGGTCTGTGCGCATGAGTGGGAAGCCCAGGTTGCGTGAGAGAGAAAATCGGAGACCAAAGGAGAGAGTGGGTCCGCTTAATGCTGCTGTGATCAAAGAGGGGGAGAGAGAGAGAGATGGAGAGAGAGAGAGAGAGAGAGAGAGAGAGAGGGAGAGATAGAGAGAGAGGGGAGAGGTAGAGGGAGGGAGAGATAGAGAGAGAAAACCCCCCGATAGACATCCCCCTTTGAAAAAAAAAAGCCGCTTCCCCCCTCCGCCTACTGTTAGATCAGTGATTCTCAAACTGTGGGCCTGAGTCCACTGGTGGGCCCTGAAGGTATTGCAAGTGGGCCTTGAAATCATTTTCTAAAAATCTACATAATATGTTGCTGTTTACGATTTATTTGAGTTTTATTGTTTATAGGGTTTGTGGTGGGCCCCGAACATTTGTGAACATTTCAAGTGGGCCACAAGTTGGAGAGCGTTGGGAGCCCCCGTGTTATATAATCCCAACATTCCACAGCTGTGGTAGGACACCCCTACCCTTCCCTTCCCTTCCCTTCCCTGCTCCTCTCCTCTATCCCTCCCTCTCTCCCCACCTCTGCACCCTCTTCCCTCCCTCCTACCAACCCTTCTTCCCTTTCCCTCCCTCCCTCCCTGGCTGGCTTCTGTGTCATTCGAGCTCATCCGTCTCCTTTCTGCTGATGGCCCACATTCCTGTGCTCTCTCCACCTCTTCTCTTCCACGCTCTCTTCCCACCTTCCTTCCTTCCTTCCTCTCCTCTTCTCCCCTGAGCTCATCTTTGGAGGCTTCTCTTCTCCTCTCTTTCCCCTTCAAGCCTGCACTCTCTATCAGCCGCCGTGCACTTCTTCTAAGAGAGGTGGAAAATGAGAAGGTGGCTTAAAAAAAAGAATAAAGACAAGAAAGGAGGAAAAAAACCCTCCACCTGGCACCACTACACACAGAGCAGTGAGCCGCATGGCTGACTATTAGGCTATTAAAGTCAGTTGTAAATTTCTAGCCTCCCATTGATGGTGTGGCTTTATGTCTGTGTGCAGACTTTTCACCGGGTATAAAAAAAAAAATCAAAGTCCTTTCATCGTCAGGTGAGGGCTGGAAGCCTCGGCTACAACAGTGTGTGAGAAGCCTTATATCCCTGAAGTGGAGCCCACATACCAGCATTTGAACTAAGGTAGACTTCAGTCATCGCCTAGGGCTCTTTCTCTCTCTCTCATTACGACATCAGACTGCTTGAGCATTCCAATGAAAAGGTAAAGCGTCACCTTTCAGCAAGCCAAAGACGGCTAGTTTGTCTGAAGTTACCCTTTTCACTTTACCTCCAGGGCCAAGCAGAGGAGTATGAGTGAGTGAATGAATGAGCGAATGAATGAGTGAATGAATGAATGAGTGAATGAATGACAGAATGGAAGATAAACAATAAATTACCCAGGTTATCAAGGTCTTTCCGGGTGACAAACTTGTAGTCATCGTAGACGGTGCTCTCTGGGTTCTCCTCCAGCTCCTCTGTCAGATTGTCCAGGAAGGAGCACCAGCGTGGAGCAGGGCCCAGGGCCTAAGGTGGGACAGAGGAGGAGAGGAGAGGAGAGCAGAGCAGAGCAGAGCAGAGCAGAGCAGAGGAGAGGAGAGGAGAGGAGAGGAGAGGAGAGGAGAGCAGAGCAGAGCAGAGGAGAGGAGAGGAGAGGAGAGGAGAGGAGAGGAGAGGAGAGGAGAGGAACTTGAACATAAAGGGCGCATTGAAATACATTACATCACATTACACAACACCAGCATGAAGCCGGACCCAGGGCCTGAGTTGGGATACAAGTATACAGTCATGGGTATGCGGTTAGAGCGTCAGACTTGTAGCCAGTTCGATTCCCGACCCGCCAGGTTGGTGGAGACAGTAATTAACCAGTGCTCTCCCTCATCCTCCTCCATGACTGAGGTACCCTGAGCATGGTACCGTCCCGCCACACTGCTCTCTTGGGCGCCATTGGGGGCTGCCCCCTTGCACGGGTGAGGCATAAATGCAATTTCATTGTGCGCAGTGTTCACTTGTATGCTGTGGAGTGCTGTGTCACAATGACAATGGGAGTTGGAGTTTCCCAGTTGGGCTTTCATTTCACTTCACAAGGATAGATTATTGGCTAAATAGCTACATAGAGTTACCTTTGTGAAGCATGCAGGGATAAAGGGCAAACTCAATTACATTACATCACACTGAACTTCACTGATGCATATAGTATCCAGAGTGACTCATCACTACTCAGGCACAAGGTATCAGTTACAGTCCCTTGCAATGTGAGATTCAGCCATGGATGAAGGTGTAGGGATTCCACACACATTTTTCCTAGAGGTAAGGGTGGAATTCAAACCTATAACCCTCCAATTCCCAGACGAGTTCCACAACCCTTAGGCCGTGTCCGCCCAAACCAGCTGTTCAACATCTGAGTTTCTAATATTTGGGATGCACCAGTTCCGAGTCATGCCTTCACACCATACCAGCAAAAAAAAAAAAGAAGCTTTTGTTCTGAGAAAACAATCCGAATGCACAATAACTGCTGTTTTTTGATTGCTGTAAAAATGTTAAGAAAAGAAAAGAAAAGAACGCTGGTCCCAAATATAACTGTACAACTTGATTCACCAAACATCTCTGTACAAACTACCTTATTGGTACAGAGGACAAATAGCACTTGGGTCAAAGACGTCTGTCATTCAGTGTTACGGACACCTTCCGCCGACTGTAACTGCAAAAAAACATGATTTTTAAATCGTTTCAAGTGAATGGATGACAGCCGAGCCTTTCATGAATTCCCTGTAACAATAAATAAATAAAAAGAGTCATGTTTTTTTACAGTTACAGTCAGCAGAAGGCATCCGTTACACTGAATGACAATACCATTTTGCACGTCTTTGACCCACTTAACCTTTTTTCACATAAGAATGAAATAAAGCCTTCAAAGACATTTACGTGTTGACAGCGGTCAAGAACTTTGGTGATTCAGAAGTGTTCTGGAGTCGATCAGCTTCTTCTGGTAGGCCTACTAAAGTGTAAAAATTGACAAAGACAAACTGTGTGGTGTGGTGTGGTGTGATAAAATGTGATGACAACCAGAGATTTTTTCAGCGGAGATGACCAGCGACCAAAGAGACAAAGGAAGTCAGCATGCAACATCACCACTGGTTTCAGAAGCTTCCAACTGGACAGATTCCAGTTCAAGTTTATTTCTTTCGCAGTGGTGTTCCAGCACACTTCTGTTCCTGTGTTTTATCATGTGAACCGCTGATTTTTTTAAACAGTACTGCACAAAAACATTTGAATTTCTGCAATTTTTCATGGAAGATGTCGTGCCGTATGCTGTCCATTCGACAAGTTTAAATCAGTTACATGTTGTGTGGTGTCTGGAGTCTTAAAAAGCCTCACCATCTACTTAAAAATGGCATGCACCTGCGCAAAAGCAAGCGATCCCAAACAAAATAGGTCATCCACACTGCTTCAGAGATTTGCAACCTTTTATGATGTTTATGTTCAACAATGTTTCTTTTAGTCTTTTAATCTAACCCAATCAACTTAACATCCGTCCGTTTTATCCCTTTGTTGAACTCTCTGGCCTCAGTTGACCAGAATTCTGGAGCACCTTGATATCTCTTTACCTGGTGGCTAGGCAGTTTCTCACACTTCATTCATAACATTTCCCCAAACTTCCCCAAGCGGCGCACGCTGTCTTCAGCATCTTGCAGGGCCCACACGGCCCTCCGTAGAGTGTTATTGCGGTGATGTTTTACACCAAACATACCCTTTTGAATTATGACCAAAAAGTTAAATCTTGGTGAGGTAAATTTTGCAAAAAAAATACTTCTGTAATCTCCCAAATGCATGTGGGAAGATGTGTTATGGTCAGGTAAAACCGAGGTTGAACATTTTGGACATAATTTCAAAAGGTATTTTTGGTACAAAACATCGCCGCAAATACACCATACCTAACATGGTGGTGGCAGCATTGTTCTTTTGTGCCGTTTTTCTTCAGCTGTAACTAGGGCCTTCATTAGGGAGGAGGGAATTATGAACATTTCCACAGGAGCCGTGGTAGTGGCACAAAATCTTCGGCCCCCTGGTAGAAAGGTGAAGATGCAGAGGAACTAATCTTTCAGAACGACAATTTCTCTAAGCACATGCCTAAATCTTCAAAAGAATGGCTTCATCAGAATAATATTGAGGTTTTTGGAATGGCCCAGACAAGCCAAAGGTGCTGAAACTAAGTATTAATTTAAGGGTGTGTATATTTATGCAACCATGTTAATTGAAGTTTTTTTATTTTATATTGTTTCCATTTAAAGCTTTATACTTTTTTTTCTCAATTGCTTTGTGCAGGTTAATAGTTTAGATTGAAGGTGGAAAAAGCTGTGAATTTATTTGTCTTTCTGTCATTTTTTTACATCACAAAAACCTGACATATGAGGAGGGGTGTGTAGACTTTTTGAAGGCACTGTACATAAGTAATGGTGATTGTATCATGCCGCTTCATTTTCAGGTTTTCTAAAAAAAACCTGCCTTTTCCCTTCAAATGACAAATCCCAATTTTCTAAGTGTAACTTGTGAATGACCTCCCCAGGCTTGTATTTCCACCCCTAGGCATGAGGCTAAGTCTTCCTTGGGGTTTCTCAGAAAACTTCAACACAAACTCTTGACTCTTGCAGCTTTTCCACTGTAGTTCCTGTGACGAAGAGAAGAGAAACCCATCTACCTCTGCGGACATACGCACACACACACAGCTGTGTCCTGTAAACATACTATTTCCAGAAAGCCATGATAGTCGAGAGGGAGGAGACAAGCTGATACCATCGCCGCAGTGACGACGACAAGGCCAAGGGCGCTCCACTTGACAATATGGGCATGTGCCCTGCCTGGAGCCTTGGTGCCTTCTCTGAACCCAACGGTCTAGGTCGGGGAATGCTATCATAAACACACACACACACAAAGCCAAAAAGGCAGCGGGAACTTTCTTTTGGTGTAGTTGAGATACGAGTCATCTGCACCCTCAAGATAAGTCCTGTATCTCACTCCTTCCCTTTGCCTGCGTTATCGATGATTACTTTTATCCCTGCTGATGGACACACTGGGCGGAAAGCAGGGTAGCTTTTGGTGTCAAGGGCAAAACGGGTTCAAAAATAACCTGCTCAGAAACAAAACAAAGAAAAAAAAGGACATGACAATAAGTTAAATAAGTACTTACCGGAATATATAACGTGTTCATTTTGGGATCCTCATTCGCGGTAAAAAGCATACCTAGAAGAAGCGACAAAGAGGGAAAGAGAAAAAAAAAACATTTGACACCCTTGTGGAGTTGTGTAAGTTTGACATAACAGAGTCATGTTGTATTTAGCAGACACGAGTGAAAAACGAGTTTAAGTCCGGGCCAGGAGCTGTCACCCTGGTACAACTTCGGGTTCGCAGTTAGATCAGAGGTGGGTAAACTCAGGAGCCCAGAACCACAAGTGGACCGCAGAACCTTTTCATCTGGACCGCTACAGAAGCTTAAAAATAGTGTTTCTCAACCGGGGCTCTACAGCACCCCCAGGGGGCGTTAGGGAGCCCTGGGGGGGATTGAGATGAATAGAGCTTAGAGGGGGTGGGTGCACCAGTCCATTTTGCTTTTTAATACTAAGGGGGCCATTTGCAGGGTTATGGTGAGGTCAAGGAGGCATTTGAAGGCTCATGGAGGGGTCAAGGGGGGTGTTTGTTCAAAAAAGGTTGAGAACCACTGGCTTACAAGGAAGAGAACTTCCAAATCAATACTGCCATCTAACATTCTTAAAATGGCTCCCAATCAGGGACCTTGCAGGATTGAGATTGACCAAGTAGGCTTGCAGTAAGCTACTGTACTAATCAAAGTGCATTTCATTACAATGTGCAGGAATGAAATGGCCACCAACTTGCAACATGAGTATGTCATCGTACATTATCGACAAGACACAGACAAGTTGCCTGTGACATCTGGCTCTTTGGTCAATAATCTAAACCTAATGTGGCCCTTGAACCAAAATTGCCCATCCATTGGTTCGATGCCTTTCTGAAGGGCATTTACATCGATGGGGGGCACTTGTTATTCACACTCCCAGTAACATTTTCCCTACTGCAATCACGCATCATGCCATTCAGTCACCTTTCCACCCAAAACAAGAGTTACACAGAAAAAAACTAATATATGACAATGGCACATCGTTTAGAACACTGTAGACTGCACAGGAACAGATGGTGAAGCGCTTGCATGTCTTAATATGCCATCTAGTGTCTGCTTGGTGAATTGCAATTGACCAAGAGGGGAAAAAACAAGACATTCAGAAAGAAGCATGTAGTGAACAAAATATCCCAAATATACATTAGACAAACAATTCAGTAAAACAAAAAACACATAGCTTCCGTTTTACCATCCGGATATGATGCTACTCACCAGAATTTGGGTACATGCACACGTCATTGATGTTGGTCTGGGGTTCAACAGTAGAGAAGATTTTACCCTGAAAAGAAAAAAAAACAAAAACATTAATTTCTTTCCATAACCCTAATCACAAGTGGACAAACGTCATGAAATATCAGTTTTACACGTCAAGAAAAAAAGTGTTGATGCAAACTCTGAACTTATGCAAGTTACTGTGTCAATGTTTTAGTTTGCACCTTTGACAAACTAATGATGCATTCTTTATGGTACATTGAGATCTTTAGCTTGAACAGGTGAAAAAAGGCTAAATGTTTCCTGTAAAAGTATCTGAAAGAATGTGCCATGTAAATATGGGTTGTTTATCTTTGCAATGGCACAGTGCCCAAACTTCACAAACAGTGGCATGGGGGGTCATGCCTTGTTGAAAGGAAATGAACAGCCCGCACATTCGTCTCTTCTGCTTTCTTTGTAAAGTGAGCTATTACCGGTAAGAGCTTCCACAGAATGCCATTGTGACATGAACATTTGTTTTTTTTCATCAACCCTGATGACCGGTCATGGTTTGCTTAAGTTGAAAGTCCTGATGAGACCTTGCGAACACAACTTTCTGTACATTATCACACCACCAGTTGCAGTAGTTTCGGTAAGAATTTCCAAAGCATATTCAGTGAGAATATTCCATGTATCATCAATGGGATATGCACGCTGTGTTAATTACTAAGCGTTGTTGACAGACAGCCACTCCTGATGTGCACAGGCAGGTCGTCATGGTATGTTGCTTTAGGTGAATGTCCTTGAGACACCTTATAACTTGAACTTTAAAAATATGATGACTTCCCTGAACATACGGAGCATTCTGTACACTGTCACAAATCCAGCTACAGGTACCTGTGCTCTAGTAAACTGAGTAAGGGATTATCAGGAATCAACCATCAAAGACCTGATCGTAATATCTTTCATTCCAGTCAACAATACACAAAATCACTTCAGTACACAAGAACAACCAGGTGTCTCACTGAAGAACCTTTTACATTACATTACAATACAGTACACTTAATTAGTGATCACTTTAATCCAAAGTGACTTCTAGTCATATTTGGTACAACGTATCTCAGTAATAGCTGTATGTGGGCTTACAATAAGTGCCTTGTTCAAGGGTATCAAAGTCATTTTCACTCATTTTCACAGATGCTTTTAGGCATCTGTTTCGGGTTAGTAAGACCAGACCCCCTCAAAATGAATGAGGAAACATGAGAAATGGACTCCAATAAGAGACAGTCATGGGAATTATGGCACTACCTTATGAAGGTGTTTCCCTAACATATTTTGTGGATTCTATGAATCAAAGTAAAGTTTTTAGCTTTTTTTTTTTTTTTTTTTTTTAAACACTTTTCTCACTGGTTATTTTGACACTGCTGACGCAGTATTTTTTTCAGTTACACCCTAAGTCTTTCTGTCTTCTTTTTGTGGAGTCCCCGCAATTCAATTCCTGGTCACTGGGGGCGTCTAGATATATAGGCCAGCAATGGTGAAGAACCTTTTAAAAAGTCCTGGTTCCAGTTCGTGATCCAGCTCACCACCAGAATTTAATCACTTGTTCCTTGGTCATTACTAACAACTCCACAAAGTTTCATCCAAATCAGTTGATTAGGTTTTGAGTTATCCTGCTGACAGAATCTTTTAAAAAGTCGTGGTTCCGGTTCATGATCCAGATCACTCCCAGAATTTAATCACTTGTTCTTTGGGTCATTGTCAACAAATCGTCCAAATCCGTTAATTGGTTTTTGAGTTATGCTGCTGACAAACAATCAAACAGACAGACAAACAAACAAACAAACAAGACAGACAGACAGACAGACAAACAGACAAACCAACGCGACCGAAAACATTACCTCCTTGGCGGAGGTAAAGATGGTATTAGCAGAACAGTGGAGCAGGACATTGCAGGATAAGGAACAATGTTCACTCAGTTCAGCATATACCGTATTGGTCCGAATATAAGACGTGTTTTTTGTTATAAAAATAGTACTCTAAAAAGGGCGGTCGTGTTATTTCCGTGCGCTAGACTAAATAGCTTCTTTTCTTTTTTTTTTACTTAACCTGAATGCGGCCATTATGCTTCACAACAATGCCACAAAACTCAGTAATGGATAGGTTAAGAGATTGCTTTCACGATGACTGTTGCACCGCACGTCTATCAACTGTCAATGTCAACGCGATGCGGCCGACAGTGCAAGGGGAAAAACACAACAGTCGATCGCGGCTGGTTGCTCTGCTTTTGTGTTCGGTTTTAAAGTCTTGTCGGGAAAGCTTGAAACTAAAGAAATGAAGGGTGATTTGAGGAACAACCTGTGGCCTAAGTTTTGGATGCTGTCATCATCAGCCAATCAATGGCCAACTGTGTGCGCGAGAGAGCGGCGCCTTTGACACGCGGTGCCTATTTGACGATATCCCTCAACAATGCAACAACATAGAATAATGGTTAGGGCAAGAGATTGTCTTGTTCATATAAAATCTCTAAGAGTTTTACCCTTGGCACGAAATGAATGTCAATCGGACTTCTAATATCAACGTGGTGCTGAGGCAGCGCATAGGTTTCAAATGCAATGCGTCAATCTGCTTTTGGTCACGTTCAGTTTCTACAGTCCAAAGGAAAACTTTGGATGCATAAAATGAACAGCGATTTGGCGAGACGGCTGCTGGTTAGGCTAGATATTGCTGTCAACTAAGCATTTTGCAAAATCTGTGCATTGCACAATAGGTAGCCTATCTCTACTGGACTGGTTGCCTGGCTGGCTCAGACTAACTGCTCTCACTGTAGGCTATGTTGCGTCACACTTAGAAGAGGCGTGTCCAATTGGCTGTAGGTGCCTACTGACGATTGACAGGTAAAGTGAGCAAAGAAAGGAAAGGGGTATGAGTAGCCATCTGTGGTCTTTTATCATTAAAATTTTGTGAATTCTGTTCTATGTAAAAAGCCTCAGATTTTCCAGCAAATTAAAAACTGCATTTTGAAAGAAGTTCCAATGTGAAACAAAATTTAGTCTTCAAAAAACTTTCCCCCCCAAAACATGAGCCTGAAAATGGGGGGAGTCGTCTTATATTCAGGATCGTCTTATATTCGGGCCAATACGGTAATTGAGTGTTGGTGGCCATGTCGTGGCCTAACGGTAGGGCACTATATTACTACACAGGTGATCGGGATTCGAATGTGGTTCAGGTCATTTGTTAGTCCTTCCCCGCCTCTCTCTCTCTCCCCATTCATTTTCTGTCCCTCTGTCAATATCCTGTCTCAAACAAAGCCCAAAAAAACAATACAAAAAAATGGCTGTTGCCGATCCCTCCCCGTCTCTCTCTCCCGTTCACTTCCTGTCTGCTTTCACACTATCCTGTCTGAAAATAAAGGTCCAAAAAGCCAAAAACAAATAATTATATAATAATAATAATAATTATAATAATAATAATAAATACATAAATAAATAATAATTACATTAAATTAAATTATATTTATTTTTTAATTTTTATCACTTCAGTGTTCAATTCACTCAACATGAACTGCTCCTCCTAAAATGAGCATTCTTGGTGACATCATAATCGCTAGGCAACCAACATGTTTTCATTAGAAGGATGAGCTTTAGAATTTTAGAGGAATAGAATGTTCAAACTAGAATGTTGGCAAAATCTAGTCACTTCTCACATGAGCAAGCTGAAGGCAAGTCACTTGTGATAAACCTCTGCGATTTCTGAGCGATTTCTAAGGATTTTCAATGGCTTTTTGTCCGAATACTTTCAACCAGAGTGGATCATGGATTGGGCCTGAACGCCATACTCGTTCTAAGCGAGTCTTTTCCCATGTCAACTCTGCTGAAGAAGTGGGCATGGCCTCTCATTGGAGGCCCCAGTCTGAGCATCCATACAAATATGTGCGGGCAACACGGTTTTCTTCCAGTAAGAACATAATCTTTTATTAATTTTAACGTTGTCAATAACTTTACCTATCGTCGCTGTCCAAAGAAAACCACTTATCTCCACTATTATTTTTAGTTTTTTATGTTCGTTCTTTATTTATTATAAAATATAAGACAGTACTACTGGTCAGTCTCCATGGGTATATGTGTATGATAAATAATTTAGTAGCCAACTTTAATTTTGCAATTTTTTTTTTTTTTTTGAAAATGTGGTTTTATAAATCAATACATAAAAAACAATGAGAAGTGGAGATAAGTGGTTTTCTTTGGACAGCGACGCTATGTTTAAATGTGATCCTAATACATACTGTATATTTGTAGGCAAGTATTGGAAGGAGTACCAAAAGGGGCAAGCCACTTCCCAGGAGCAGCAGTACCATGGTATGACCAACCTGCCAACCTCAGCACCTCAGACCCTGAGATTTGTGGGCAACTTGATCCCTCCTCAGTCCACCAGTGTCAGAGGTAGCCAGCTGGCCTCCACCGGACCTGTTGTGACTCTGATGAGGAAGGACATTTCCCTTGTGGGGCCTGCTCCTCCCAACATGAACAACCTCATCCATACATCTGATGGCACAGCTGCTTTGCTGAGACAGCTTGGACCCCTAAAGTTTGTGGGGAATCTCAATCTGCAAGCTGGGGGTTTTCCTGGTCAGCAGAACACCAAGCCAGCCCAGTCAGCTGACATCATGACCCACGGAGGACCTGCAGCTCCTGCGAGCCTCTCCACTGGGGCCTTTGGTGGAGCCCCGACTCACTCTCAGACCGCTGGCTTTCATTACAGCAAAGAGGACCTTCTGAAGATGATCAATCTCCATGGTGAAATGATGGTCAAGTACAGAGAGCTGAGGGGTAAGGCTGAGAACATAGAAAAGCTGATGATGCCGTCAGTGTGCCCTACTGAGCATCATGGGAAGACAGAGAGCATCCAAGACAGGAGTTGGAAAGGAGAGGCAAAGGCATTGGATGATCTCACTGAGGGTATTGTTCTTCCTGAGGATGCTATGGAGAAACTTGAAGCTATTCCTGGCATTTTGGACTTGGCAAGAGAGATGGGCTTCCTGCCCATGTGTTAAAGACATTTAATTTAATTCATATTTAAAATGTCATCATGCACTATTATTATTGTTATTTGTATTATCATTATTATTATCATTATCATTATCATTATTATTATTATTATTATCATTATTATTATTATTATTATTATTATTATTAAATTATATTTGCAGCCTTATTTAAGTGTCCTTTCAGTATTTCTAAGTCTTAAATGGTCTTGTCAATTGATTACATCTCACGAGAGAACACACCCGGCACACTTGACGAACAGGAATGCAATACTTTATAAGTGAAATTCCACTATTACTCAAAAGGGTAAAGGTAAAATATTTGTGAATGGGCAGCATGAATTCTGGAAATAAACCGCTAAAAATATCACACAGTGCACCTTTAAAGAAATCTATAAAAGAAATATAACATTCAGATAACTGACAGTCATGAAAATTACATTAAACTACCTTATTAAAGGTGTTTTCATAATGCTTTTTGTTGGCTCTACTGTACTGCAGATGCAAATATGGAATTAGAAAAACAGTGCACAGTAAGACCAGAGCACAACGCTGTAGGATAATTGGAGCAATGTTCCCTCAGTTCGGCATGTGATTGGCTGTTGGCAGTGCAGACACTCGTCCTGCTACAGTTGCAAACTTGCCCCATTCATTTCTATAGACAAGTGCTGGGGTGCTCAGTCTCCTCCTACATAAAAGGTCTCTGAATTCAGCCATGAATGAAAGAATGAAAGAATGCAGCAGGAGTCCATCCAGCCATCTAAACTTGGCTTTCTTACCGTGTCCTTGTTCCACATCTTGATGATCTTGGAGTCGGCAGAGATGACAAGGTCCAACTGGTCGTGGAAGTTGAGCGAGTGGATGGGAAGGCTGTAGTAGTGGTCCTTCACCAGCAGGGGCTGCGATGAGCGCAGGTCATACAGGAGAATCTGGAACATGGGGTCAATGCAAGCAGGTGAGTTGTGGAGCTCAGCCCACATCAAGCAAGCAGACAAAACCCTGCACACCATCCATTCTACGTTGTGTATTAATTGCTCACAATGTTGCAGTCTTTCAGGCCATATTCAAATAAGGAAGTTGCCTTTTTTTTAAGTTCCCATTAAAATTTACAGCAATGTTGTATGTGTGATTATTCCTGATTATTCCCCCAAAGAGATAAGAAAAGTCAACAAATAAACAAAAGGTGGCCCGGTTTAAGTTCATAAACAACAACCCAGTAAACAAATCGCTCAGTAAGTTTCAAAGTCAACATGCAAAAGGTGATAATTGATTGACCCATTTTTCCCCCATGCACTGAATGTGTGTCTCTCTTGGATTATTCAATAAAACACATGCTCCTGTAACCTTTAGCCTTGTGTGTGTGGATTACCATCCCTCAGTATTATTGGCATGAACGGCCATCTGGGTACTTTGCTCGTAAATGTGCGTTACGTCCCTTTATGGGGGAAATCAAACCAAATGTCTCATCAACTTACATGCTACATCGGCTGGCCTAAATGAACACAGTCCATGCTTCAGCCACGGCTATTTGGCTATATTATTTGAACAGCCGGCAACACAACACGTTTTCGGCATGTTGCGTGTGAACAACACTAGTCTACAGGTCCTTATCTTTCGTTTATTAAACCTCAGCACCACCAATTGACTTGCATTGACTGTTTTCCCCCACAAAAGGGCGTGACGCACATGGAAAACCTCACTGTTCATGAGTATACTGTTTACAAATAAGCACAGGCGCAGAAATAAGCACAGACATCACTTCGTTTTCTTTGGTGTGAATACAATCTCGGTCCATCAGTGCGCACCAAATCAACAAGTCCGAGATCAAATAAAAGGGGTGGTCTAGGGCTGCTTTATCTGCCTTATTTTGGCACAGTCCTCTCATGTGAAAGCAGAGTAGAGTCATTCACACAAGCACACAAATAGAGTATAATGCAGAATTATTATCAAAAGTGTTGCAAAAGTGGTGGTGGCGTTGGTGTTCACAGTCTACTGTGTGCCATTAGGGCCTCCGACAAAGTGCAGAACACTGCTCCGCAAAGTTCGATTCCATTGTTTTCAATGGAATCCTGCACACTGGCGCTGATGTCCACGGACATCGACCAGCGATTTTCGTGTGAAATTGGGTTTGGGGGTCGGAATTGTGTTGGAAGCGAAAGTGCTCCGCAGTGCTGTCGGAACCGATGTGTGGAGGGACTGATATCGACTTACCTGCCCAGTACTTGTGCCCACAGCCAAGCCCAGGGAATCATGGAACTTGAGTGCAGTGACTGAGGGCAAGCCATCAACTCTGGGACAAACAAACACATACATACATACCACGATTATAGATGATATAATCATACCAAAAAAGATTAGCGTACTGTATTAACAATCTGATGACAACAAAATCCCTGGGTTTGGGAGACCTACTCTGTGTTGTCCGCCACACTGCCCAGAGCACAGTCTAAAATGCCCACACGATTCCTGGCGCGTGGGTCCCAGCATTCGACCTTGCCCTGTTAGACAGACAGACAGACAGACAGACAGACAGACAGACAGACAGACAGACAGACAGACAGACTTAATGCCCCACTGGCCAACCTGACCTTATACTAGACCTCAATATACAAGAGCTAGTATAATGCATCTTCAAGGTGTTGAGTGTTGCCTACCTCTATTGTCCCTGTAGCAAACAGGTGATGAATGGGGTTGATATCACATACATTGTGCTCTCTGTTGGGAAGCAAGGGGAAAGAGTGAAATGATGATATTCCCAAATGCCTGGTACAGTTACGGTCAGGAGTTATATTGAAGATAGTGCAAAATCACAGCATCTGATTTTGCAAGGAACTGATGGAGCCAGAATAAATAAGGGATCGGGGATCAAAAAACAACTTAAGAACTAACATTAAATACAACCAATAACCAGATACCAGAAACCAATATTT
This sequence comes from Engraulis encrasicolus, assembly GCF_034702125.1. Lineage (NCBI taxonomy): Eukaryota > Metazoa > Chordata > Actinopteri > Clupeiformes > Engraulidae > Engraulis > Engraulis encrasicolus. The sequence continues at coordinate 44,519,431 of NC_085875.1, read as the reverse complement.
TGGACAGGACTTTAAAAAAAAAAAAATACGACGCCATGTGATCAAAGCAGACGATGTTTTGTTTTTCTTTTCGCCCAACTTTGTCATTCATCTAAGGACAGCAGGTAAATGGTGAAATAAGACTGTCCTAAAAGAAGACACGGTCACTCTGGATTCAAATTCATAGGCCTTCGAGAGCTATCCCCCATTTACAGCACTGGTTCAAGTAAGTCTGGTACTTGTACGCCCCCTGGTGGTGGTAGGACTACTTACACTGCACTGGTCTCTAGGGAGTTGAGGAAGCGACCCTGCTCAAGGTTCAACCGGAACACTTCAGAACTGGGAGAGCAGAACAAGACAGAGTTCACTTAATCGCAACACATGTACAATATTAAAGGCCATCAGGAATTGACCCTGTTGTTCACATTTCTTCATTTCTTAAGGCAGGGATGTCAAACTCAGGCCCAGGGGCCAAATTTGCCCCACAAAGCCATTTTATTTGGCCCGCCAGATCATTTAAAATACAGTTGCCCCACTATTAATATGTAGCGTAATAATACTTGACCATGATATTCAACGTGTCACAGGAATATGAGACCAGGGCAGGACAGTGAAAAAGCCCACAATTAGGCAACAGAATATGTGCAGGCACATTTGATCTATAATGAGACTCTGTTTGTGGAATTTAAATATGAGTATTAAGTGTGTGTATGCACAATTTTAAAAAAATTAAATATTGAGTTTGGCCCTCGACTTTGCTACAGATTTTGATTTTGGCCCTCGGTTAATTTGAGTTTGACACGCCTGCTTTAAGGAATCAAAGCCACAAAAAGCATGCTCGAATTCTTACGAATAACTCATTTGAAAAGGCATTGGCTTGTGTTAAAGGACCGGTTCAGTCAATTTCAATGTGCTGTTGTATTGCTCACGCTACCCTTGACTTGTCAGTACCCAGTGATGCCACGTTTTTCGGCTCAGCCCTTTCCGAGATATGAGCTATTCTAATGGAGGTAGCATTTGTTTACATTTTTAAAAAAATGTAACATAGGCCTACTCCAAATATTTTCCCAAAAGGTACCGCTGTTTGCTAGTTGTCTGCTGATGTTGTATAACAGGGTGTCTACAGGTTTGACCAAGTCAAAATTAAGACATTTTAAGGCTTTTCAATACCATTTTCCTAATAAAATTAAGACCAACTCGCGGCGTTTACAGGTTTTAGCAAGTCAAAATTAAGACGTTTTAAGACTTTTCAATACCATTTTCCAAATGAAATTAGGACCAACTTGCAAGATCATACACAGGTTCAAATGAAGCACAAAAAACAATTGGTTATTTACATTAATGTAGCCGTTTGAAAACACAAAACTATACACAATAAAACTCTACACTAAATAAAATTCAATAATGCGTTCTAAATTACACTACATGGCTACAACTCCCGATTTCCGTCGCGAAGTTTATCACATGGCTGACATAATTATTCCTCCCTAAATTAAGCTCCACAAATTTAAGACATTTGGGTTGAAAATTTAAGACAAAATAAGACTTTTCAAGGCCTTATTTGGCGAAAATGAAATTTAAGACTTTTTAAGACTTTTTAAGGACCCGCGGCCACCCTGTTATAACCATTTGGATGTTTTTGGGAATAAATAAAAATGTTTATTTGAAATGTAAACAAAGCGCTGCCCCCATTACAATGACCAGGATCTCGGAAAAGGCTGAAGAAGAAAAAATAAACTCAGTTACTGACAAGTCCAGGGTAGTGTGAGCATTACAACTGCATGTTGAAATTGACTGAACTGGTCCCTTGCGACTTGAAACGCTTGGTGTGCCTTTAAATTAATCAGTGCTCTGTGTGTGTGTGTGTGTGTGTCTACTCCAACATTGTGTAAGCATCTAAATACAATAGACAATACAATAGACAAGAGAGAGCTCACCTGGCTCCTACAAAGTAAAGGTCACAGGAGGGGTAGTGATACGAGAAGTCGCGTCCAAACTTCGGGATTCTTGTTTTATAGTAATGGCCATGCTGAGAGTGGAACCCCACATAGCGGTCGATGTGAAGGAACACCAACTGCACAAAAAGGGAACAACATACTCACTTAACCACAAACATAAATAAAAATTGCACAGTCATTCAAATGCAATAGTTCACTTCGCACTCTGGAAAGGACAGGAATACTTACCTTGGAGTAATCATCAGAGAGGATGTCGAATGCAACAACTGAAACAAAATAAAACAAATGCATTGGAAATTGCATATTCCTGGGGTATTTGGACCATAGCTGCCAACACTCAGGCAGGTTTTCCATGAGTTTCTTCCATATTCTAGACCAGGGGTGGGGAACCTTTTTCATTCGAAGGGCCACTTCAAATTGCTCCAAGGGCCGTAAAAGTCACCTAAGGGCCGTACTATGAACACAAACCAGGATTTCCCCCTGCACTTTAGGCCTATATTGAAGGCAGCCACCTCAACAACAGACCCCACCTTCTCTAGGTCCTCTGAATATAGCTTAATTGTATTGCAAATGGAATTTCTAAGACATGTCATATTTCATATGAAGCTGCATAACATTAAAATTATGTCAGGGGCCGGATAAAACAGCTTCAAGGGCCACATATGGCCCTCAAGACATAGGTTCCCCACCCCTGTTCTAGAACCATCTCCTTGCCAATTCCAATTATTGTCCTAATGCAGTCTATGCTATTCTCCTGTAATTTCTGACCAATACAGCCATTTGTTTTGCCATCACCAAATAAATCGCTCAGATTTTGGCACTGAGATGTTGACGGGTATAATTTGTACGGCAACCATCTACTGTGCTATACTATGCTGACTTAATACTAAGGTGGCGAGAGCATGGCATGGTGGTCTTGTTAAGAGATCAAACATGGCTTCAAAGACAGTAATTTATTCCTTTCCATCTCTGCACACAGTTGATTTAATAAATTTGTCTACTTTTCTATCTGATGCCTGGCACTTTCATCTTGGATCAGCTAGTTCAGAATGTGGTTGGATAATACAATAGGGTTTTAATTCTCTGAAGCTGGACTACAACTACCCCAGGCTAGCAATTCACACATACTCTATGCACAAGTATTTTTTTCCCATTACAGCAACCAAAAAACTACTACAAGGCTCTTGAGAGTTGCTATTTGTAACAGTTAATATTGAATGATTTAAGAGTAAATATGAAGCATCATTTTTTTTACCATCAGAGTCCAAACACCTCTCAAATTTCAAGGACAGCTGTGTGGTGTCATAACAGCGTACCCTGGGTTTGTATGTGCCTAAAAACAGAAAAAATAGAGATTTATACTAATAAAGCAAATATGAGGTGTATATACTTAATACAAAATGACAATTAAGTACTACTTCCAAATCTGATCAGTCACAACACAAGTATGGTTTAAGACTTACCTGCAGCCAAAATGTATTGGCCGTCACGTGACACCTTGAGTGAAGTGCATACTGTAGGCATATCGAAATCCTGAATGAGTTCGATTCTTCGTTGGATGTCTAAGGAAAAACAGGCCAGTGTTTAGTTGTACTACACAACTGTTACAATTACAGATAACAATCAAGCAGTATTGAGCGGTTTAAAGTTAAACTCAGACTTTACAGTATCAAAAACCCTTACAGATGAGAAATTGTAAAATGTTGAAACCCTGAGAGCTTGTTTATTTCGATATGAATTCATGTGTTAAACAAACTTTTTTGTTTAAATTCTGACACTTATGAGTCCTTAGCAAAAATCTGTCAACAGGTCAAACTATTGGACAATTGTCCACTTTCCCAAACAAAACACATGGGCCAAAACATTAGCTGCACCTTGAAATCAAACGGTGGGGCATTTATGTCTGATTTCTTTTTGGACAGCCATGAGAATCTATCTCACTGTATGTGCCCTCTTCACTAAACATGACGTACCGGTAATCACAGGTGACGGTATGAATGTAAACAAACCCAACGCAAAGCTTAAACTTGGTAGGCCCTATTGACTGTGCAAAATGACATAGAACAGGGAAAGACAAACTCTGAGACTACTCACCAACATCTTGCTTTTGTAGAGCTCTTTTCTTCCGGTCTGACAACCACTAAAGAAAAAATAGATTAGTTAATTCTGAGTCAGACTCAGACCATGCTCTCGACATGGCACAAGTAGGGACAAGGACTTTTTGTTTTTGACAAAAGACGGGCGTTCGTCAACAGCTGAAACTTTGTTTCTAACTGTGCATGTTATTGACATGGGCATGCCCGAGTAACTAACACAGGAGAGGCTAATGTGCTAACTATTAACTAGATAAGAACGTTTTAGCCATGTCTTTCAATAAATACCACTTAGGCAAGCAAAATTACAGGAATATCTTTTTTCAGCGTTATTATTACTGTATTTCTAGTATCGGATATCTTCTTAACTAATGTAAACTTGGGGCTAAAGCGTGTGTGGATGTGAATCTTACCTCTGGAAGGGATTTCCCATGGCTCAGGTTATAGATTTTCACGTTGTTAACAGTGGAGACCTGCATGGTTTTAAATGTCCAAATCACCCGCCGATCATACTTCTACTGTTAAAAATAATCTGTAAAAATAACAGAACCGGTTTCTGTAATTTCACCCGTGCTTTCCACGTTGAGTCAACAACAAAATTTTATGTGCACCAACAACTGCTGTTCGTGTGAAACAAAGACGATGCCAAATGGTTCCGGCGGAAACCTTCAGAGTGGTGAACCGAGAAAACTTAGACGATGCACAAGAGGATATTTTCACATTATGAGTTGAAAAAATGTACTTTCAATCACAATCTATTCATTAGTATAATAATTTTGCCATTTTAATATAAGACATTTGACATTAATAGTGACAATAATTGGCTTAAAATTTTGTTTGTCAGTGAAGCATTTAGTTAGGTATTATTGCATAGGCCTATAGGCCTATGGACCAATTTTATCGGTTAGGGCTAAATAATGCTTGAGTAAATCCCCTGCCTTCACTGACCGACCCCCCATCCCCATCATTGGTAGGCCTACATGTCAGCACTGGTAGGCCTACATGTCAGTGCTGGCTCTTGGTGTGAAGTTTGCCTATGGCCTAGTTGCCTGGATAACACCAGGAATGAATTCCAATATGCATACTCCCGTCCTCCCTTGCTCACTTGCCTGCTTGTGACCTTGAGATGACGTAACTGATGACAGAAAATGAATTCAACATCTTGCCAAAGCACAATTCTAATGTTTAATCATTTTCTCTTTTGCAATCGAGATAGTGAATTAAGAAAAGTCCCTCAAAAGTTGATGTGGCTAGGCTGACAGCGGGGAAATTTAATTGTTTTCTCCATGGAGGCAGGGCGCCAGCAAAATGTGAGGCCACAAGCAAAAGAGGAGGGCGGGAGTTTGCATACTGGGATGCACCCCAGATCTCACAAATGCAAGACCTATGCAATTTGTCGTAGGAAAGATGTGGTTTGACTGACTGACTGACTGACTGACCATGGCCGTTTATTGGGCGTAATGAATGTGTCATTTGGCATATTCGTAGCCTATAGCCAATCGAGCCAGTTGTATGAACAAACAGCGATCATCGCCTTTCGACCCCTCCCTGCTCTCTGATTGGCTCCCTAGCTCAGGCTCAGATTGGGACAATGGGGCACCTAAGTCACGCCCTTCTACTTCCGATCCATGGGGCTGGAGCTCTCAAAAATTTGAATACGAGTTAATGGAGCGAGTCAAGCTAAATCCTCATCCCGTTTGGCATGTGCTCCGGATTTCACATATGATGACAGTGAATATGAAAGGTTTGGATTTGCGTCGTAAGACCACTCATTTTCGGCACGCAAGAAACGTTATTTTAGCTTTTGTGCAAAACTGTGTTGGAGACTACACGTGCACCTCGCATATCTGACGTGAACTGAGGCACAGCCAACCCTACCGCTGCACCGTGGCTTAAGTGGCTGCACGTTGGACATGCGACGTCTGTTGTGTAGTCCAAATAATTACATATTTTTGCACACACACAACTCAAAAATCGCTTGCCAAGTGAAGTCAACAAGCACACCATTGGTTGTTATTAATTCTGAGGCACAGCATATGTGTGATCGACGGGGAAATGCGAGATGGGTCGGAAAATAGCTTTGATCAGTCCATTATAGCCCAGTCAAAAGTTTTTGCGTTGCCAGCCCCACAAGCTGCCCGGAAGGGGTGGAGACTTAGGTGCCCCATTGTGCACAGCGGCATGGGATCTCCCAGGCTAATAGAGCTAGAAAGTGACGTCACTTCCCCCGATTTCATGGGACCTCAACGGCGTTTTTAGCCGAAAATCGTAGCATGTAATCCAATGGCGGTATTAAAATGATATTTCGATCCCCTTCGAGTTGTGCCACGAGCTCCATATATGTTGTTTCTGATATTTTTGCTTAATTTTTCGTACGAACCACCAAACTTTTTAGAAAGCTGTGTTTCTTCACATTTTTCATGCCGACGGCCTCGGAACAAAACATTGATACTTCTGCATGAATAATCTTTATCTAGCCTCTTAAACAGCATATTTGTAGCCCACCGCATATCATGACTGAGATCAGAAGATATTTACTCTCTACCATGTTGTTAGATGGTCAGCTTAGGTCCCGTGAAACGCGGAACTAAGGGGCGGGACTTTCGAGCTCTATGGCCTAATAGGCTAGTAGGCCTATACCCTCCATCTCCGAAGCTGGGCATTGCAACTCTCCTCCCCTTCAGTACCACCTTATTTATCAATTTGGTCCCTGAAGCAAAATGAGATGATGGTGTTTTTCAGTGTCTTGTTGGGAAACAAAGATGTGTACTATAGCAACGTTTCTGAGTTGGAAGTCAGCTGATTTTGTTATTTTGTTGGTTATTTTATCTTTAGTTTGCTTTTTTTTTAAGTCACCCGAGGTTTTTAGCCGAATTGGGCCCCCACCATCCAACCATGTCCAATGCATCAGCTTAGTCAATCCATGGTTGTAGGTTTGGCCGGTTAGACTTAGACCCAACCAAAGAATCTTTTGGCTATAGTAGAGAAATCATACCAAGTGTAAATCACAGCCTTCATGACGATACGATACGGTATCGATTTCTTAAATCAGGGATTCGATTTTTTTTCGATACTTAAGAATTCCCCACGATACGATGCGATTCGGTTCGATCCGATTTTTTCCAATTATTTTTCTACTACTATTGTGTTATGAAGCTAGGGCATTGCACAGGGGCCTGCGATTCGATTCTTTTCGATTCTTAAGAATGCTCCACGATACGATGCGATTCCATTAAATCGCCGGCTGATACTTCCGATACATCGATACTTTTCGATTTTATTTACATCCCTAATACCAAGCTGATGCGCCCCAAATGGATCATCATTTCATGAATTTCTATCTGTGTCCCACAGGGGGCGACAATGGAAGGCTCCACTTGCCGTGGGCAGAAGAACCCTGTGCTTTTAAATATTGAGCTGCAAAGGGCTATCCACCCAGCTGGGCTTTCATTATGAGGCTCGGAATTCAGGGCCACCGGAGTGTGACTGAAAACACTCGACACCATGACTGAGAGAGCGAGAGAGCGAGGGGGGTTGGGGGTGGGGGTGGGGGTGGGGGTGGTTGACGGATCCTCTTCCTATAGCACTGACACCGGTCCTGGCGTCTCGCTCTTCACTGCAGCATGCCACGGGCTCCACTCCCTCTCTCCGGCCAATACTCAGCCTACTTTCTCAGGGCTTGCTTTCTTTTCTCACTTTTATCACAGTCATTTGTAAGCTTGTGGTGTTTTTAAAGTTCCAGTGTGTAACATCTGTGTCCCTTATCGAAATTTGTGGTGCTTCTTCAAAAACGTGTCCTTTTGTAAGACAGAAAGTAATGGCCAGTCATGCAAGTGTACCTATGGAATTCTGGTAGCCTCATAATGTCTGTGAGAAGGCTAGCTCTCCCCTTCAGCTCTCCCCACAGGAGACGTTGGAAAACACACACACACGCACACACACACTGGCGCATCGGCGCGCACAAGGACGGACAGTTTGAACATTGTTTCAGCAACTATTTCTAATTGTATGTTGCTGACTATGTCTTCTTCTGTAAGTGAGTTTGGATAACAGCCTATGGAAAATGTAATGTTGAATTGTAACTGGTAATAAATAGTGTAACGGAGGCCAACTAGCGGAGTTCGGCGTGGAACGTTAGTAAACCTCCTTCCCGAAGCCTCAATACAGTGCAGTAGCGTTGGGCTATCGGACTGGCCCTTTAGCTCAGCGCGCTCGTACTGTGCCTCCCATTCCCGAACCGATGTAGTTGACAAGGTGGTTGGTTCACGCCCCGAGGGGGACGAACTGTGTGGGAACACCTCCGTCACAGTGGTGCCGTGACCCGGATGGGAGTGAGGTTTAGGGGGGGAGAGTGTAACGGAGGCCAACTAGCAGAGTTCGGCGTGGAACGTTAGTAAACCTCCCTCCCGAAGCCCCAATACAGTGCGGCAGCGTTGGGCTATCGGACTGGCCCTTTAGCTCAGCGCGCTCGTACTGTGCCTCCCATTCCCGAATCGATGTAGTTGACAAGGTGGAAGGTTTGTGCCCAGAGGGTGACAAACTGTGCGAGAACACCTCTGTCACACTGTCCTATATAGTGTGGAAGTCATGGGTAAGCATTTAGGCTGTCAAAAGGTTGCTTGTTCGACTCCCGAGCCACCAGGTTGGTAGGGCAGGGGTGGGGAACCTTTGTCATTCGAAGGGCCACTTCAAATTCATCCGAGGGCCATATGAACACAAACCAGGATTTCCCCCTGCACTTTAGGCCTATATGGATGGCAGCCACCTTTAAAACAGACCCTTCTCTAGGTCTCCTGACTATAACCTAATTGTATTGAAAATGTAATTTCTAAGATTCTTTATCGAAATATTTAATATTTCATGTGAAGCTACATAACATTAAAATTATGTCAGGGGCCGGATAAAAATGCCTCAGGGGCCGTAAATGGCCCTCGAAATAGGTTCCCCACCCCTTATAGAGGGCGTAATTAACCAATGCTTTCCATACTGTTGCTTTCTGGTGATAGTGAAGTGTAGTGTAGTTCAATCAATATCAATTTTCACTGAATGCTACAGTGCTCACTGCACTCAACAAAATTGCGTTGTCTGCCTCACCTGTGCAGATCGAAACAGCATCCCAAGTGAGTACAATTGCACTGCTCATATGCTAAAAAATCAACTGTTCACTGGGGAATGTTGATCATGAGGAGTGCTGCTTCACTTTTTTCTCTTTAGCAGGTGCTTTGGCTCTGGGAAATCCAGTTTCTTAAAACTATGGTCAGACTTAGCTCCAGTTGTGGCTGTTGATAAGGTCTGCCAAAGATTCCAAGGCACACTGCTGGTTAAGTTTAAAACTTTTTTTTTTTAATGAAACGGGCTGACGCGTTGCGAGTACTGTCTTCTTCAGAGCCTAAAAACCATTGCACTGCTCACTTGGGATGCTGTTTCGGCCATGGATCCCCAAGGAGAATTTGGCTTTGATTACATAGTCTATTATCAATGTAGGTGCAGGAGAGCGTTGGCAAATAGAGTTACTGTTCCCCTCATCTCTCTCTCTCTCTCTCTCTCTCTCTCTCTCTCTCTCTCTCTCTCTCTCTCTCTCTCTCTCTCTCTCTCTCTCTCTCTCACACACACACACACACACACACACACACACACACACACTACCTAGAGTCAATCTGCAGGCGCACTGTGACACGGGCAATGCAACAGTGATTATAACACAAGAATAGTGCGTTCATAATTTCCTGAAAACTTGGTGAAATGGTTTGAAAGGGAAACTGGAAACGTTATGGAACGCAATGGAAACGTTAATATGCAGCATTAGTTCCAGGGGAGGCAACTTGAGAGAGGCAACCTGAGGAGGGGAAAGACGTGACAGACCATAGCATACTGCAGGTTACTCTCACACACCGTGATGCAACAATGCCTGTTCGCACTTACGCTGAGCCGGTCGGTCCGGTTGGATGCAGGGAAATGCGTCCTCACTGAGCCACCATTGCAACTTTTCTGGATCTATGTTCATCACCCCAAAACATGGAATTTCTCTTATAAGGGTAAGGGAATGGCGCTACGCATTGATTTCTGACACAATTTTGTGGTAGCCTAATGCACCTGGCGCGAAACATTATCAAATGCAGGAAAATGTAATCTAGGCCTACCACAGAAGTGAAATGATTTTCAAGTAACAGTGGCTCCAATTCGTGAAACCGTGTAACACGTTTGGCCAAGTGAGACGAACTGCACTGCAAGTTGCTGGTGTTTTGTTCCTCTCATTACTTCGTAATTGTTTCTTGATGAACAGGGTCTGGAGTTGAGCGCTGTTTTTGTGTGGCAATTAAATGATCCTCGAATATCTAATATTAAGTAGGCAGTAGGCCTACTTCTTAACTCACGCACTACTAAAGGTATTTAATCTGTAGGCCTATTTGTGTCAATAATAGGCCTATTGAATTATACTAACCTACCACTGGACACCTTGCACTGCTGTCAGATGTCAAGGCTTAAAATTTAAAAGGCACCGTTGCGCACAATCGTTTCACCTGTTACCAGTCTATCAGTCCTCAAAATTCAAAGGTGACCTTTTCCATCTCTGGCAGCAGGAAAAGGGGAAGGCTGTAGCAAAAGCAGCAGTTCTGGATAGAAGTTATTATGACGGAGTTCTGGCTGGTGTCGGTCCCCTTGGACAAGAACAGCGCGCAATCTGTGGAGAAACTCAAGCGGTCGACAGCCAAAGCCAATCTAGCCTCAATCTTCAGGTTTCCGATACCAGAATTGAAGGTGAGGACATTCTGAAAAATTGGTTACATGATTTATTGACAGTCATTGTCGTGTGGCCTGTTTGGCTGGATGTCTTCTTCACCCAGAAAACCTCTTGGCAGTTCCGATCAGGAAGTTTGGAGAATATGGTCTAGTTGTAACAATGTTGTTGGCTAAATGGTTGAATTCACATTTTGTCCTAGTGTAAATATACAAGCAATACAAGCTTGAGCAGTATATTTTCTGAGGTCAAAAGTGTTAGGTTCCATTGACTAATGAGGTGGCCATCTCAGCTTGCATCTTCGATGTCCACTGGACAACAAAAAAGATCCAGGTTCAAGAAAATCTTGTTCTTGTAACTCATTTTGTGAATTCTGTTTGTGTCTGTGTTATATCAGTCTTGCTTTTCATTCCTTCCAGGCCTAGGCCTATAGATTATTTTGGTGTAGGGCCTACTTTCATTGATTTGCTGTGTCTGTTTCAAGTTTTACAAAAAATGATATTTTAGCTTTATTGTTTGGCTTTGGCTGTTGTTACTTTTAGGATAAAGATGGGGTTATTCATATTTTGATGCCTCAATTTGGATCAGATATGGTATGAATCTGTAGGACTCAAATTTGAATAGCTTATGTCTTGGTGATATACGTATAGTGATATACGATTGTTCTTCTGTGTCTGCACAATGCTGCCGTAGTTAAGGCCTATGCTTCACTATCATCTGACAGCTATAGGTAGCGTGTGATCCCAAATAAATATTTAGTGAGTGAAAACGAATAGCCTACTCCCCATCAGCAACTGCCAGTGACTTACCTGAGAAGGAAAGGGTTGTGATCTGGGCCTGGGAAATGTTTTGAAATGTAATACAGTATGGTGCTGAGGTTTGAATTCTTACTCCACAAGGTGGGTACATTGGACACCCTGTTGGCTGTGTCCGATGATCTGTCCCGGCTCGACACATTTGCTGAAAGGTAAAGTAAAGCAAGCTTTTTCTTTCTTTTTTCTTTTTCTTTTTTAATTAGTTCTTTGTCCAGGGCCGGATCAAGGCTACAGGTTGCTGTGGGTTCCCCCGGAAGGCAAATTTTCGCGACCAATTTCCATAGACATTGTCATAATTATGAGGAATAAAGAATAACGTCTACCAACTGCACTCAAGCCGACAGACAACATTTTCAGTATTGCATTTTGGTCACAATTCTGCAATTTTTCACATTTGGCCAATCAGGGGGCCCCTGTCAGGTGGGGCCCCTGGGCTGCAGCCATATATAGCCTGTTAATCCGGCCCAGTGTTACTTTGATTTGATTTCTACAGAAAGTAAAATATTTTAGACAATCCTGGGAATGTAGTTTGATGCCACATATTATTTTTTAATCTTTTCTATCTTTTGTATAGCCTG